>NC_053027.1:429997304-430243326 GCF_003073215.2 Triticum urartu
GAAGATCTTTATCGGTCAGACCGCATAACAACATACGTTGTTCCCTTTGTCATCGGTATGTTACTTGTCCGAGATTCGATCGTCGGTATCCAATACCTAGTTCAACCTCGTTACCGGCAAGTCTCTTTACTCGTTCTGTAATACATCTTCTTGCAACTAACTCATTAGTTGCAATGCTTGCAAGGCTTATGTGATGTGCATTACCGAGAGGGCCCAGAGATACCTCTCCGACAATCGGAGTGACAAATCCTAATCTCGAAATACGCCAACCCAACATCTACCTTTGGAGACACCTGTAATGCTCCTTTATAATCACCCAGTTACGTTGTGACGTTTGGTAGCACCCAAAGTGTTCCTCCAGCAAACGGGAGTTGCATAAATAGTCATAGGAACATGTATATGTCATGAAGAAAGCAATAGCAACATACTAAACGATCGGGTGCTAAGCTAATGGAATGGGTCATGTCAATCAGATCATTCAACTAATGATGTGACCTCGTTAATCAAATAACAACACTTTGTTCATGGTTAGGAAACATAACCATCTTTGATTAACAAGCTAGTCAAGTAGAGGCATACTAGTGACACTAAGTTTGTCTATGTATTCACACATGTATTATGTTTCCGGTTAATACAATTCTAGCATGAATAATAAACATTTATCATGATATAAGGAAATAAATAATAACTTTATTATTGCCTCTAGGGCATATTTCCTTCACGCAGGCAGGTAGAAGGTGAAATCTCCGCGCGCACCCCAGTGTTCGAACCTCAAGGGTCTGCCGGAACCCGAAATCCGACAGACAATGTCCACAATATGGCTCGACCCTGTTCGGACCTTAATCTTCTCCCTTTTCCCCCTTTTCTCTCTTATTTCAGGTTCTTTAAAACCTAGATCACTTTTTTGTGGTACAAGGGCCCTTTCCCAGACCCCTTTGATAACCCACAAGTATAGGGGATCGCAACAGTTTTCGAGGGTAGAGTATTCAACCCAAATTTATAGATTCAACACAAGGGGAACCAACGAATATTTGAAGGTATTAGCAGCTGAGTTGTCAACTCAACCACACCTGGAGATTAATTATCTACAACAATATGATCAGTAGCAAAGTAGTGACAGTAGCAACGGTAACAGTAACAGTGATAACATTAATTTGTAGCAAGTGTAACAGTGATGATAGCAGTAGTAACTTAGCAGAAACAATATGGATAAATTCGTAGGCATTGGATCGGTGACTTGTTGGATGATATTCATCATGTAACAGTTATAACCTAGGGCGATACGGCACTAGCTCCAGTTCATCAATATAATTTAGGCATGTATTCCGTAAATAGCCATACGTGCTTTATTAAAAGAACTTGCATGACATATTTTGTCCTACCCTCCCGTGGCAGCGGGGTCCATATTGGAAACTAAGGGATATTAAGGCCTCCTTTTAATAGAGAACCAGAACAAAGCATTAACACATAGTGAATACATGAACTCCTCAAACTACGGTCATCACCGGGAGTGGGCCCAGTTGTTGTCACTCCGGGGTTGCCGGATCATAACCGTAGTAGGTGACTATAACTTGCAAGATCGGATCTAAAATATGGATATAATGTTGAATTCATAAACGGTTCAGATCTGAAATCATGGCACCCGGGCCCAAAGTGACAAGCATTAAGCATAGCAAAGTCATAGCAATATCAATCTAAGAACACAGTGGATACTAGGGATGAGGCCCTAACAAAACTAACTCGATTACATGATGAATCTCATCCAACTCCTCACCGACCAGCGAGCCTATGAAGGAATTACTCACTCCCGGTGGGGAGCATCATGGAATTGGCGATGGAGAAGGGTTGGTGATGACGAAGAACGAAGGTCCCCTGTCCGGAGCCCCAAACGGACTCCAGACCTGCCCTCCCGAGGAAGAACATGGCCTGGCGGCGGCTCCGTCTCGTGGTTTGTGATAATTCTTTCTCTTTTATTTTTTCTGGAATAATCTGATTTTATAATATCAGGGGGGTCATCAGCGGGGCCACCCGGTGGGTACAACCCACCTGGGTGCGCCAGGAGAGGGGCGCGCCCTGGTGGGTTGTGCCCACCCAGGGCCCCCTCTCCGGTGGGTCTTGGCTCCAGAAATTCTTATTATTGGTATAAAAAAATCCTCAAAAAGTTTCGTTCCATTCCGAGAACTTTTATTTCTGCACAAAAACAACACCATGGTCGTTCTACTGAAAACAGCGTCAGTCCGGGGTTAGTTTCATTCAAATCATGCAAATTAGAGTCCAAAACAAGAGGAAAAGCGTGAGAAAATTAGATACGTTGGAGACGTATCACCCTTCTATATATACGATTGTTGATCCTCCCAAAGGATCCTTCACCAAGGTGAAAAGAGGCGCAGACGTGCAGCAGGGTGTCCAAAGGAACTTCAAGACCACCTTTTTTTAGGACCTGTATACAGCTTTCCCTTGTTCTCAAATTCTTGGCTTGTAAAATAGCCTTGATGCTTATGGCATTCTCTGTAAGAGCATGTTTTGACGTATCAATCAGACTATTGTGGAAATAGTTTTGTCCAGCCCTATTCGGTATTGGCTTATTTCATAATCTATATTCCGTCTTCACGACAGATTGACATATACACCTCGGCATAAATTCCTAGGGGCTCTATTCAGCCACATATATTTTTCAAAAACAAAAAGTCCGAACACTTTTATAGTATACCTCAGCATCCCGAATACTGCATTATATGCATCGGCTCCGAATCATGTCTTTGGTCAATAGTTGGGTTGCCCGGCTCCTATGGTTACCACCTTACGTCCCGCCCGTTTGGCTAAGGTAGTAAAGGGAGAACTACTGCGATTGTGTTTCTGGTTCGTCCGGTCAAACAAATCAGTAGAGAAAGCCGAAAACTGACTGTCATGATATAGCGAGAGCTGGTCAGCGGTTCGGCGACTTGCTAAATCTTTTGCGATTTTCTTTCCATATTGTACGAAGGACTGGCCTCCACCCAGTCACACGCCTATGGCATCCAAGCTCGGATAGTCACACACGCACTAGGGACTATCTTATAGTCCCATTGTCAAACTCATATGGCTAAGTGAGAGTGATAAAGCCGCATAGTCTGATTACCTGGTTCGCTGCACAGACACCTCCTTTACGGAGCAAGACGTTGGGTTAAGTGTGGTCATGTGCTATTCCAAACAACCCCGTAGTATCTACGTGGGGGCTAAAGCCGATGACTGGCAAACTTTTAGAAATAAAAACGGCCGCACAAGAGGAAAATAATTTTAGATAAAGGCACAAATATATTATAAAAGCATTGGTTCATAACACAAAGTCTGGGCAGCCTGGATACATTCATTCAAACATAATATCCTTCGAGCATTGACCCTCTATTAAACGGGCACCCTCTAGGACGTCTTCGAAATATCACTCCAGCTTACAATAGTGCTTGCCTTCAGGTGGGCCCTCAACTGCCACGACGGCGGCCTTCATCTTCGCCCAGTGCATCTTGACATGGGCAAAGGCCATCCGAGCGCCCTCTATGCACGTTGAGCGCTTTACAGCTTCAACTCGGGGCAAAGCATCGCCGAGCCGCCCGACCAGGCCGAAGTAGCTACTAGGAATGGGTCCGGCTGGCCATAGTTGGACTATGATGTCCTTCCTTGACAAACCGGACATCCTATGCAGCTCCACCAATTGCATCATCTGGTTGTTCAGCAGCACTGGCCGCTCCGGTGCCAGGTACTGCGACCAGAAGAGCTTCTCCGTCGTGTTCCCTTCTTGGGCCCAAAAATATTGTGCGGCGTTGGTAGCACTCCTCGGAAGGCCCGCAAAGGCGTCTGGAGAACCCCATAGTCGATTAAGTAAATCATACCTCCGACTGCCAAATGTACTCTGTAAAAGAAAGGGCTTACCAGCCGCTATCTGTTCGGCCTACTTGATCTCCTCGCGAGCCGCCCACGACTCGGTCCCCGCCTCCTTGGCCTCCTGAAGAGCCTTGGTGATATTGACCGATTGGGCCTTATTCTTCTCCTCCAAGGCCTCACACTTGTTGGCGGCCTCCTTGAGCTCCTACTCCACTTCGGTCACCCGCTCTTCATACTTGCAGCGGGTGACCTGCTCGGCCTTTAAATCTGCAGCCGCTTTGTCAGCAGCCGCTTGACTCACCCGTGCCTGCTCCTTGGCTTGAGCGAGGGTGCTCTTCAGGGTCTCGACCTCGGCCGCACTACCTGCAAATATAATCAGGGCAACACAGGAGATTAGACTCCGCATTGGCATATTACTTTAGGTGTGTAAACATTTTTTTCAAACATACCTTGTGCCTCATCAAACCGCTTGTTAATGCGGACGAGGTCCTCATCAGCCCGCTCCAGCTTCCGCTTGAGTTCGGATACTTCTGCGGCCTGGGTAGTCGCCGCTAATAGTGAAGCATGTTTATCAAAATAGACAAGTATGTTAGCTCCTGCCAATATTACTTGATCCTCTGTTCGGCCTTTTTTTCAAAAGCCGAACAGAGTCTCAGGGGCTACTATCTATACACAGGCATATTTTTTGCATATGCAAAGCGGCTAAGAATATTACATCGCGTACCTCAAAGCTTGTTAATAGGCTGGTGAAGGCTCCGTTTAGCCTGCTTTTGGCGCACTGAACCTTCTCAACCACCGTACCCATGAGGGTACGGTGCTCCTCCACAATGGAAGCACGTCGAAGTGCTTCCACCAAAGTATCCGGCACCTCTGGATTGATAGAGGTCGTCGGTGGAGTCGACCCTCCCCCCTCCTTTAAAGGGGGTTGCTCGCTTGATTCCGGAGCCGAATGGGTCTCCGGAATAATGTTCGACTGGGGGCCGGATTGTTCATGGCCCCCGTCGCCAGTCTCCATGGGGGTTGGTTCCCCGATGTTCTCGGCAACCAAGGTGTTACCCTCTGGCGCCATCTTGGCGGCCTCCTGCACCTCTCCATGGCCCGGAGAGGCTCTTCGGGACAACACTTCGGTATTGTCCGTGGCGGTTGGCGGAGAGGCTCACGGAGGCGTCTCGCTCTCCACCATCCTCGGCTCCAGTGAGTTCCCCGAAGGTGATGATAGTTGGGGGAGATCGCGGGCCGGACTACAGCACACAATATAATGTGTTAAAACTACAATCATAAAACCGGATGTATGTACAATATCCTTGGATACTTTTGATGCGGCCAGGGGCTTCGACCTGGGGTGCTGATAACCCACAAGTATAGAGGATCAATTGTAGCCTCTTTCGATAAGTAAGAGTGTCGAACCCAACGAGGAGCTAAAGGTAGAACAAATATTCCCTCAAGTTCTATCGACCACCGATACAACTCTATGCACGCTTAACGTTCGCTTTACCTAGAACAAGTATGAAACTAGAAGTACTTTGTAGGTGTAACGAGATAGGTTTGCAAGAATATAAAGAGCACGTAAATAAAAACTAGGGGCTGTTTTAGGTAAAGAAGCAATAAAGTTAGTATAGCGAGTGTGGAAAAGTGGTGGTAGGATTTGTGAAATTGTCCCTAAGCAATTGGCTACTTTACTAGACCGATAGCAAGTTTTATGTGGGAGAGGCCACTGCTAGCATGTCATCCCTGACACGGAATTCTATGCACTTATGATTGGAACTATTAGCAAGCATCTGCAACTACTAACGTTCATTAAGGTAAAACCCAACCATAGCATTAAGATATATTGGTCCCCCTTCAATCCCATATGCATCAATTTCTATGCTAGGTTGAAGCTTCTGTTACTCTTGCCCTCCAATACATAGTCCTATCAACATACAACTAACCCTGTGGTGTGATCCATGCGCGCACTCATATGATGGGCACCAAAGGACAGCAACATAACCACAAGCAAATTAAACCAATCATAGCAATTCACCAATTACTGATAGGACAACGAAAATCTACTTAGACATCATAGGATGGCAACATATCATTGGATAATAATATGAAGCATAAAGCATCATGTTCAAGTAGAGGTTACAGAGGGTTGCGGGAGAGTGGACCGATGTAGATAGATGGGGGAAGGTGATGAAGATGTTGGTGAAGATGATGGAGGTATTGGTGTAGATCGCTGTCACACGATGATGGCCCCGGCGGTGTTCCGGCGCCACCGGGAGAGGGGGAGAGAGCCCCCCTTCTTCTTCTTCCTTGACCTTCTCCCTAGATGGGAGAAGGGTTTCCCCTCTGGTACATGGCCTCCATGGCGGCGGAGGGGCGAGAGCCCCTTCGAGATTGGATATGTCTCTCTGTCTCTCTCTGTTTCTGCTTTTTTCTGCCCTTTCACCGTTTCTTAAATTCCCGGAGATCCGTAACTCCGATTGGGGGCTGAAATTTTAACACGATCTCTATCCGGATATTGGCTTTCTTGCGGCGAAAGAAGGACATCAACCTCCTTACGGGGTGGCCATGAGGGCCCAAGGAGCGCCTGACCCCCTGGGGCGCGCCCCCCTGCCTCGTGGCCCCCTCGGGCATCGTCTCGTTCTTCTTCCCAAAAATCACATATATTCCAAAAAAAATCTCCGTCAATTTTTATCCCGTTTGGACTCCGTTCTATATGGATTTTCTGCGAAACAAAAAACATGCAACAAATAGGAACTGGCACTGGGCACTGGATCAATATGTTAGTCCCAAAAATAGTATAAAAAGTTGCCAAAAGTGTATAAAAGTTGTAGAATATTGGTACGGAACAATCAAAAATTATAGATACGACGGAGACATATCAGCATCCCCAAGCTTAATTCCTGCTCGTCCTCGAGTAGGTATGATAAAAAACATAATTTTTGATGTGGAATGCTACCTAGCATAATCTTGATCATGTAATCTAATCATGGCATGAATATTAAGACACGAGTGATTCAAAGCAATAGTCTATCATTTGACATTAGGACAATAATACTTCAAGCATACTAATAAAGCAATCATGTCTTTTCAAAATAACAGGGCCAAAGAAAGTTATCCCTACAAAATCATATGGTCTGGCTATGCTCCATCTTCACCACACAAAATATTCAAATCATGCACAACCCCGATGACAAGCCAAGCAATTGTTTCATACTTTTGATGTTCTCAAACCTTTTCAACTTTCACAGAATACATGAGTGTGAGCCATGGATATAGCACTATAGGTGGAATAGAACATGATGGTGGAGGTTGTGTGGAGAAGACAAAAAGGAGAAAGTCTCACATTGACGCGACTGATCAACGGGCTATGGAGATGCTCATCAATTTATGTCAATGCGAGGAGTAGGGATTGCCATGCAACGGATGCACTAAGAGCTATAAGTGTATGAAAACGCAAACTGAAACTAAGTGGGTGTGCATCCAACTTGCTTGCTCATGAAGCCTCGGGCATTTGAGGAAGCCCATCATCGGAATATACAAGCCAAGTTCTATAATAAAAATTCCCACTAGTATATGAAAGTTATAACTCAAGAGACTCTCTATATGAAGAACATGGTGGTACTCTGAAGCACAAGTGTGGTAAAAGGATAGTAACATTGCCCCTTCTCTCTTTTCTCTCATTTTTTTAATTTTTTTTGTAGGCTTATTTGGGCTCTCTCTTTTTGGGGGGCTTCTCTGGCCACTTTTATTTTGATAACTTCACATGGGACAATATTCTAATAATGATGATCATCACACTTTTATTTACTTACAACTCAATGTTACAACTCGATACTAGAACAAAATATGACTCCGGCGGTGTACCGGGATGTGCAATGATCTAGCGTAGCAATGACATCAAAAACGGACAAGCCATGAAAACATCATGTGTAACACTCACAATGCGGTTATATCTCCCATGTGTCAGGGCACGACTTAGAGGCATAGCCGCATGGTAGGTTTGTCGCAAGAGGGGTAATCTTCACACAATCCCATGTACTGAATAAGAAAGGAATAAAGAGTTGGCTTACAATCATCACTTCACACCAATACAAGTTAAACATACATCATCCAGAATACAATCAGGGTCCGACTACGGAACCAAAATAAAAGAAGAAAACCCCAAAAGCTAGATCCCAGATCGTCCCAACTGGGCACCACTACTGATCAACCGGACAAGACACAAAACAACGATCAAGATCTTCATCGAGCTCCCACATGAGCTCGGTTGCGCCACTTGCACAGGTATCATCAGCACCTACAACTGTCTGGAAGTATCTGTGAGCCAGGAGGATTCAGCAATCTCACACCCGTGAGATCAAGACTATTTAAGCTTATGGGTAGGAAAGGGTAGTAAGGTGGAGCTGCAGCAAGCACTAGCATATATGGTGGCTAACTTACGCAAAAGAGAGCGAGAAGAGAAGCAACGCACGGTCGTGAACTAGAAGTGATCAAGAAGTGATCCTAAAACTACTTACGTTCAAGCATAACACAAGAACCGTGTTCTCTTCCCGGACTCCGCCGAAAAGAGACCATCACGGCTACACACGCGGTTGATGCATTTTAATTAAGTTAAGTGTCAAATTCTCTACAACCGGACATTAACAAATTCTCATCTGCCCATAACCGCGGGCACGGCTTTCGAAAGTTCAAACCCTGCTGAGGTGTCCCAACTTAGCCCATCACAAGCTCTCATGGTCAATGAAGGATATTCCTTCTCCCAGGAAGATCTGATCAGACTCGGAATCCCGGTTACAAGACATTTTGACAATGGTAAAACAAGACCAGCAAGACCGCCCGATGCGCCGACATCCCAATAGGAGCTGCACATATCTCATTCTCAGGGCAACACCGGATGAACACTACGTACAGCTAAAACCAGCCCTCAAGTTTCCCCGAGGTGGCGCCGCAAGTGGCTCTGGTTCGGACCAACACTTAGAGAAGCACTGGCCCGGGGGGGTTAAAGTAAAGATGACCCTCGGAAGCGCGACTCCCAAGGGAAAAGTAGGTGGTGGTGAGGCAAATGGTAAAACCAAGGTTGGGCCTTGCTGGAGGAGTTTTATTCAAAGCGAACTGTCAAGGGGTTCCCATAACACCCAACCGCGTAAGGGACACAAAATCAAGGAACATAACACCGGTATGACGGAAACTAGGGCGGCAAGAGTGGAACAAAACACCAGGCATAAGGCCGAGCCTTCCACCCTTTACCAAGTATATATATGCATTAAAGTGAATAAGAGATAATAATGATATCCCAACAATATCCATGTTCCAACATGGAACAAACTTCATCTTCACCTGCAACTAGCAACGCTATAAGAGGGGCTGAGCAAAAGCGATAACATAGCCAAACAACGGTTTGCTAGGAAAGGTGGGTTATAGGCTTGACATGGCAATATGGGAGGCATGATATAGCAAGTGGTAGGTACCGCGGCATAGCAATAGAACGAACAACTAGCAAGCAAAGATAGAAGTGATTTCAAGGGTATGGTCATCTTGCCTGAGATCCCGCAAGGAAGAAGAACGAGTCCATGAAGAAGACAAACGGACGAAGTCAAACGAATCCTCACAAACGCGACGTTATCGGAACTAATCCGAAGAAGCAACACCGGAAAGAAGCAAACAATATAGTAAACAACCATAACTTAAACATGGCATGACGCACAACCAAGTATGATGCATGTCCGGTTTAAAGAGGCATGGCATGGCAAAGTGCACAAACAATACTACAAATTAAGTGGAGCTCAATATGCAACGAGTTGCATATTGACGGAACACCACATGACTTATTTAGTTCTCTCCCGTTTATGTACTCAACAATATTAAATGTTGGTTAGCATGGCAAGAGGTGAAGCATATGAAAACTACCTATCTAGGCAAGTTTAAATGAGGCCGGAACAACAAGCAACAAGTCCGGAAAAATCCTCATGTGCAAAATATGGATTTGGTACTGTTCTGCCCTATACACAATTTTAGAGTTATTAAACATGCAAAGTAAATCCACCATGATAAACTATGCATTTTTCTACCCCATTTACATATATAATTTATTTAAAACCGAGCTACGGTTTATTAGTTATGAATTAAATCATTTTAGCATGGCAATATGGAAAATAAACACAAACAGCATTTTTAACATTTTAAACATGGATGAAAGTAGCATATTATGAAACTAGACAAAATTCTAAGCATTTTTCATATATAAATCATTTTAAGCCAATGCACGGTTATTAAGTTATTATATGCATGAACAGCAGGGGGTTTTCTGCAAAACTACTTTCTCTGGAAAATAGGAAAAACACAGAGAATGAAAAAAACGACCACGGGCCGAAACTAGACGGCCCAACATGAGCATGGGCACTGGAGGTGGCCTCACCATGGGCCAAAGCCCAGTCGGTGGAGAGGCTTGGGGCAGGCAGAGCCAGCTGGGCCTTGGAGAGGCTCGCAGCCCACGCGAGCAGGAACAGGGGAGGCGGGCGCCTGACGAACGTGCTCCTGCTCGTTGCAGAGGAAGCGGAGGCGGGCGACCGGGACACGAGCAGGAGACGGCGGAGCTTGGCGCGACGGTAGCAACCGGATCGAGATGGTGGGAGTCAGCCCCGGAGCGAAGTAGGCGACGCGAACCGCTGGAGAGACGTTGTCCATGGTGGGCTTCCTGCATTGAGAGACAGAGAGCGAAGCGTGAGGGTGGGAGAGAAAAACGACAGAGGAGAAGGACAAAGAGAGAAAGGAAGGGGGCAGAGGAGCTGCAGCATGGTCTAGTCGGGCTCCGGCGGCTGGCCACGGTGGCGTTTGGCGACGGGGGGCTCGGGCTTGGTGCTGGGGCGGAGAAAAGGAGCGGGCGCTAGGGTACGTTGCTGCTGTTGGACAGGCGGAGGAGCACGGGCGACGCGGCGATGAAGATGGAGAGCGACGGGGTTGAGTGGACGCGCGCACAGGAGGAGAGGAAGAGGGCGACGACGATGTTGCTGTTGTTGTCGCCGGCGGCGGCAAGCTTCGGCTTGAGGAGGCGAATGAGATCGCGACAACGGGAGGGTGCAGGTGACTGTGAGGACGAGCGCGGGGACCTTGGGACCTGGCGTCCATGGCGGAGGAGTTCCATGGGCGGCGGCGATGTTCGGTTCCTGCAGGGAGGCGAGGACGACGCCGATGTGCTCCACGGCCACGACAGACGCGGGACAGGATGCAGGGCACCGGAGACTGTTCCCTACTGTGGCAAGTCATAGAGAGAGAGAGGCGTGTGAGGGAAGGAGGAACAGGAGCATGGGAAGAAGGAAGACAGGGGCGCGGGGTCGTCCTCGTTAGTTGGCGGCTCCGGCGAGGTCCAGCTAGGGCGCCGGGGACGTGAGGATCCAGGAGGCGGGGATGGTGGGCGAGGAGGTGGGGCTCAGGCTCCTGCGGGATTTGAGTGTCGGCGGTCGTTGACTGGAGATGGATCGATGGGGTGGATGGTGGTTGGTTGCTGGTGATCCCGATGGGGATTGAGCGGGTGGCAGCGCGATGGGACAAGAAGCCTAGGTTTTAGGGATTGGTCTAGGGTTGGACTATATATAGCAATAGGTTTTTTGGGTAGGGGCTAATCCAGTCCGTCTGATCTACATCGAACGGCCGAGAGGAAAAAAATAGGTAGGGAGTCCAAATAAGAAAACGGTGATGTAATGTAGATGTTTGGGGATGATCCGAATCCAGCGGTGACGACTGCCCGGGTCGGGTCCGGGGAAGTTTCGGACGCGCATGAGAGTTCTATGCACGGCGCAAAGAGGGGTAGGCTGGGCATAGGTGGACTGTGGAGAGAGGGTTGGTCTGAGAGAAGAGGGGAGATATGCAGCCCGGCACGGTTTCCGGAGACCGAAAATCCCGACGAAAAGACCGGCTATACTGCCGCTATACTTATCCGTTGGGGCGACAAACGGACTCCGAATGCGATGAAACTTGGCAGACGGTCTACCTACAACAAAACAAGACCGCACGCAAAATCTCATCCCATTCCGAGAACATTTTCCGGCCACTTATAAAAAACTATTTTGGACATGCCGCGGGCGCGTGCAAGTGTGTCTGGGCTCAGAACGGACAACGGAAAGAACGAGGAGACCGGGATGGATGCAAGTTTTAAAACATGATGATGCAATGCGGATGATGACATGGCAAAAAATGCAACACGCAAACAAATTTCAAGGCAACAACAGCGAATAACTGGAAGACACCTAGCGCAACAGTCTCAGGGCGTTACAACACTCCACCACTACAAGAGGATCTCGTCCCGAGATCTAGGATGGCACCGGAGGGAAAACGGAAGAGGAAGAGAAGAGGTAAAACTAAGTTGCTTATTTGGAAAACTAGTGAAACCAACCAACCTTGAGAGGTTAAATAAATTGGAAGGAGGAATTCAACAAGGATGCAAGAAGTTGAAAACACTTCGTTAGAAAAGAGGAACAAGGAACATCATGTTAACCTTGGAGGTTGCGAAACTATGAATGACAAGCACAAAGGACAAGAAGGAATTGAAACCACTCTGGTTGGAACGAGATAAACAAGGAAGAAGGAAGAACAAATTCGAACAGCACTCCAGTTGAAAAGAGACACAAAACTTGACAAGATGACAAGAACTCGAAGAGATGACACAACACTCTGGTTAAAACAAGATAGAGAAGGAATAAGATTGCTATAATTTGGGAAGCACTCCGACTATAAATGGACGGAATTGAACATGAACTTGAAAAGATTATAGGGTACTTGATGAAATCAACAACACACTGCAACCGGAACTATTGAAAGAATTGCACAAGGGATAAGAAAGATTTCATACAACACTCTGGTTGAGAAAGGGGGCAAAACATGATAAGATGAGAGAACTTGAATGTTGGACACGACACTCCGGTTGAATGGATAAGCAACGGAAAGAGGATGATCTTGGCAAAACGAGATGATGGGACAAACAGAGAAACATCACAATGACTCCGGAAGAAAGAATAGAAGATAGATCATTGGAAAGAAAGAATGAATGAAGAAGAAAATGCCAACTTCTGCCACAAAAGAGCTTGAAAAGGCATCCTTAGGAGAAGGGTCGAACGGAGTTGTTGGAAAACCAACAATGAAAAGAGTAAGCTTGTTGTGCGATTATGGAAAATATCTCAAAACTGTGGTGAAATTCTTCCCCTAACGGAAACGATAGATTGGATTGATATGAATAAGGAGACGAGAAACTTATTTCACCGAGAGGATAAATGAAGAACTTGGGTCATTTATAAGCACCATAAATAGCAACAATCCTTAGGGAAAGCTTTTGGTGAAATATAATCCAAGATAAATCCAATGAAGAGATTGATGGGTTGAAAAGATGTCTTGGGCGAAGAGAAAATGATGGATTTAGATATGTCACTCTTGAAAAAAAAACTTGTGAATCATGAAACACGAATGGAAGTTATCAACAACGACATAACACCACCTCAAAAGATGAGATATGAAGAATTGCACTTCGGAATGCAAAATGAAGAATACTTGAACTTCTCAAAACAAAACATGTGTTGAGCACCATGTTTAATTTTGAGTATAGCTTGGCAGATCATAACTTCGAGAGATATGTTGAAGAACAATTGAAGAATGGAATGAATCCTTGACGAACCACCATGTAGAACCTCCATGAAGAACTCCAGTAACAAAATGATGATAAAAAGAAAGATAAGTTGAAAACACAAGGTGAAGCCTTGTAGTGATTTAGATGGATCTTCGCGGTGATATAAGAGAGCTTGGAACTCCGGGAGAAGAAAAGATGAAACAATTGAAACCGAGAATTTTTTATGAACCTCCGGAATAAGGAATTGAATTTACTCGATGAAGCAAGAATAAGAATTACATTATGCTCATCCTTCACCAATTAAATTGATGACAAGCAATGGATTTGGCATACTACTTATTCTCGTTGAAAGGATTAAGATAGATATGGCGCAAACTTGAGAAAAGACTTCAACGATCCACCGGTAAGATTGGGAAGAACAAATGATAACGTATGAAGAGGAACCTTGAACAAACCACCGTAAGGATTGAAAATGAACGAAGAAAAGATAAAGAAACACCGAAAAGAATTAGAAGATGAACGAAGATACTTGAGGAAATTTAGATACGTGAGAACAAATAGATCACGGGCTGAATATAGAATACTTGAGCGATGCACTGGTAAGATTTGGAGAAAGAGAGTTGAAAGTTGAGAATGAATAATTCTGAGTTGATGGCTTTCGGAGGATCAAACTGAAAAGACTTCTGGATTTTTTCCAGATGGGTGAAAAGAATTCTCACAATCGAAAACAATTATGAGAGGATGGCATCAAGCTAGAACCATGAATCTTGAAGAGAATGGAGCAAGATTTAAGAGAAACTCTTCTCCGGTCTTCACAAACCCGAGAATGACGACGAGAAACACCACCATGAATTGTTGAGATACTCCGGGATGAAAATTAGAAAGGTTGAACCAATGATGAAAAGAATTTGAAAGATCTTGGAGAAAGACATATGACTGATGATAATTCATTCTTACGTCAAACTTGGAAAAGAATTTGAGAGTAAATCCAGGAAGATTAGAAGAGTCAGGTAAGATCCTGGGAAAAGACCTGTGGGTTAGGGCCCACTCAAAAGAAACACCGTTGAAAAGATTTCTTGAAAAGAGAGATTGCACCGGTTGAATTAAATGGCTTGAATGAGATAACATCCTCGAAAGAGCTTGAACGAAAGCAGAGTGGAAACACGAATCTTCGAGATATCTTGAGCACTCCGGAATAATTGAATAGCGAGAAGTGGATGATTACGAGGTGCACCGGCATGAGAAAGCATTAGAACCGAGCAAAGGATTTGATCGACAAAGCTTGAATTAAATACACCGGAGAAGAAAATGAGTTAAGAGTGACGAACTTGAGGCTTCCTTAGTAACTTCCTGAGAATCACCGGATAAGAATATTGACAGAAAAGAATGCAGAGGCTTCCCATCAATAAAAGGATACTTGATTAAGAAATCTGAATCCTTGAAGAAAAAGGGGGGGGGGGGGGGAAAAAACAAAGACAACTTGGGACGAATGAAACAAACACCGTTGAGAAAACTTAGAATTGATCTTGCGAATGTTAAAAAATGATCGGATCCACTTGAAGAGAAACACGCCGGTTGAAAAGGATTGACGTGACAATCTCAATTATCATGAGGGATTAGTATTCACATAGAAATATGAGAACACCGTTTAGGAAAGGTATGGAATCAACACTTGCCATTGAAGCAACTCGAAAACCACAACTCAAAACAAAAACAAAGGATTGGCTTAGGAAATAAGCCGGAACAAACATATGATAGATCCCATATCGTATCATGTGCTTGATGGAAAGATATTCTAGGAGCTACTTGAATTCCCACTTATAAACTCCCGAAACTTTCTGGTTATGCAATCAGGTGTTGGGGATACAGGGGAAGCATAATATCTCACCCAAACTAACAAATCCTACATCCAGCTGTATCCATCCTTCAACACATAACCAAGAAACCTTCGGAAATCGTTTACCTCAACCTTCGAAAAGCATCTATTATACGAGTTATGGCAATACTCCTGAACTCCCGCCCCAGTACTGGGTGGCGTCGAGGTTATCTCACCAACAACTGCATAAAAGAGATTTTTGATGTCGGTGAACTCAGGTATTCCAGAACTGCAACGATAAAATTGTGACGACAACACCCCGGAGCTCAACTCCCCGGGACACTGCCACAACCCCAAAATGCCAGGAGGCACCAAGAACAATGTTCTTGTCACAAAACCATCGGAACTATTCCAAGATACCCGCGTGATCCTAAAACAAATTCGTGAAATTTTAGGAGAGAAAAGTCAAAACTCTACATCGGGAGGCCTCACTAGAGCGACGAAGGGACTGAGGAGTAAAAAGAATCCTACTCTCCGATCTATATAATCCTAAGACTCAAAACATTTTGTTCTAGACTCAACAACGTCAGCGATTCGATCAAGCAGGGAGCTCCTAAGTCGGGGAAGGCTCTGATACCAACTTGTAACACCCACAATGCGACTATATCTCCCACGTGTCGGGGCACGACTTAGAGGCATAGCCGCATGTAGGTTTGTCACAAGAGGGGTAATCTTCACACAATCCCATGTACTGGATAAGAAAGTGATAAAGAGTTGGCTTACAATCGCCACTTCACACCAATACAAGTTAAACATACATCATCCAGAATACAATCAGGGTTCGACTACGGAACCAAAATAAAAGAAGAAAACTCCAAAAGCTAGATCCCCGATCGTCCCAACTGGGCACCACTACTGATCAACCGGACAAGGCACAAAAAAACGAACAAAATCGTCATCGAGATCCCACTTGAGCTCGGTTGCACCACCTGTACTGGTATCATCGGCACCTGCAACTATTTGGAAGTATATGTGAGCCACGAGGCCTCGGCAATCTCACACCCGCGAGATCAAGACTATTTAAGCTTATGGGTAGGAAAGGGTAGTAAGGTGGAGCTGCAGCAAGCACTAGCATATATGGTGGCTAACTTACGCAAAATAGAGCGAGAAGAGAATCAATGCACGGTCGTGAACTAGAAGTGATCAGGAAGTGATCCTGAAACTACTTATGTTCAAGCATAACACAAGAACCGTGTTCTCTTCCCGGACTCCGCCGAAAAGAGACCATCACGGCAACACACGCGGTTGGTGCATTTTAATTAAGTTAAGTGTCAAATTCTGTACAACCGGATATTAACAAATTCACATCTGACCATAACCGCGGGCACGGCTTTCGAAAGTTTAAACCCTGCAGGGGTGTCCCAACTTAGCCCATCACAAGCTCTCACAGTCAATGAAGGATATTCCTTCTCCCAGGAAGACCCGATCAGACTCGGAATCCCGGTTACAAGACATTTCGACAATGGTAAAACAAGACCAGCAAGACCGCCCGATGTGCCGACATCCCGATAGGAGCTGCACATATCTCGTTCTCAGGGCAACACCGGATGAACACTACGTAAAGCTAAAACCAGCCCTCAAGTTTCCCCGAGGTGGCACCGCAAGTGGCTCTGGCTCGGACCAACACTTAGAGAAGCACTGGCTCGGGGGGTTAAAATAAAGATGACCCTCGGGAGCGCGACTCCCAAGGGAAAAGTAGGTGGTCGTGAGACAACTGGTAAAACCAAGGTTGGGCCTTGCTAGAGGAGTTTTATTCAAAGCGAACTGTCAAGGGGTTCCCATAACACCCAACCGCGTAAGGGGCGCAAAATCAAGGAACATAACACTGGTATGATGGAAACTAGGGCGGCAAGAGTGGAACAAAACACCAGGCATAAGGCTGAGCCTTCCACCCTTTACCAAGTATATAGATGCATTAAAGTAAATAAGAGATAATAATGATATCCCAACAATACCCATGTTCCAACATGGAACAAACTTCATCTTCACCTGCAACTAGCAATGCTATAAGAGGGGTTGAGCAAAAGCGGTAACATAGCCAAACAACGGTTTGCTAGGAAAGGTGGGTTAGAGGCTTGACATGGCAATATAGGAGGCATGATATAGCGAGTGGTAGGTAGCGCGGCAAAGCAATAGAACGAACAACTAGCAAGCAAAGATAGAAGTGATTTCGAGGGTATGGTCATCTTGCCTGAGATCCCGCAAGGAAGAAGAACGAGTCCATGAAAGAAAAAAACGGACGAAGTCGAACGAATCCTCACAAACGCGACGTTATCGGAACTAACCCAAAGAAGCAACACCGGAAAGAAGAAAACAATACAGTAAACAACCATCACTTAAACATGGCATGATCCACAACCAAGTAAGATGCATGTCCGGTTTAAAGAGCCATGGCATGGCAAAGTGCACAAACAATACTACAAATTAAGTGGAGCTCAATATGCAATGAGTTGTGTATTGACGGAACACCACATGACTTATTTAGTTCTCTCCCGTTTATGTACTCAACAATATTAAATGTTGTTTAGCATGGCAAGAGGTGAAGCATATGAAAACTACCTATCTAGGCAAGTTTAAATGAGGCCGGAACAACAAGCAACAAGCCTGGAAAAATCCTCATGTGCAAAATATGGATTTGGTACTGTTCTGCCCTATACACAATTTTAGAGTTATTAAACATGCAAATTAAAGCCACCATGATAAACTATGCATTTTTCTACCCCATTTACATATATAATTTATTTAAAACCGAGCTACGGTTTATTAGTTATGAATTAAATTATTTTAGCATGGCAATATGGAAAATAAACACAAACAACATTTTTAACATTTTAAACATGGATGAAAGTAGCATATTATGAAACTAGACAAAATTCTAAGCATTTTTCATATATAAATCATTTTAAACCGATGCACGGTTATTAAGTTATTATATGCATGAACAGCAGGGGGTTTTCTGCAAAACTGCTTTCTCTGGAAAATAGGAAAAACACAGAGAATGAAAAAAACGACCACGGGCCGAAACTAGACGGCCCAACATGAGCATGGGCACTGGAGGTGGCCTCACCATGGGCCAAAGCCTAGTCGGTGGAGAGGCTTGGGGCACGCAGAGCCAGCTGGGCCTTGGAGAGGCTCGCAGCCCACTCGAGCAGGAACAGGGGAGGCGGGCACCTGACGAACGTGCTCCTCCTCATTGTAGTGGAAGCAGAGGTGGGCGACCGGGACGCGGGCAGGCGACGGGGGAGCTTGGAGCGATGGCAGCAACCGGATCGAGGTGGAGGGAGTCAGTCCCGGAGCGAAGTAGGCAACGCGAACTGCTAGAGAGACGCTGTCCATGGTAGGCTTCCTGCGTTGAGAGACAGAGAGTGAAGCGTGAGGGAGGGAGAGAGAAACGACAGAGGAGAAGGACAAAGAGAGAAAGGAAGGGGCAGAGGAGCTGCAGCATGGTCCAGTCGGGCTCCGGCGGCTGGCCACGGTGGCGTTTGGGGACGAGAGGCTCGGGCTTGGTCCCGCGAGCGGAGAAAAGGAGCGGGCGCTGGGGTACGCTGCTGCTGTTGGACAGGTGGAGGAGCACAGGCGGCGCGACGCTGAAGACGGAGAGCGACGGGGTTGAGTGGACGCGCACACGGGAGGAGAGGAAGAGGGCGACGACGATGTTGCTGTTGCTGTCGCCGGCGGCGGCGAGCTTTGGCTCGAGGAGGCAAACGGGATCGCGACAGCAGGAGGCTGCAGGAGACTATGAGGACGGGCGTGGGGACCTTGGGACCTGGTGTCCATGGCGAAGGATTTCCATGGGCGGCGGCGATGTTCGGTTCCTGCAGGGAGGCGGGGACGACGTCGATGTGCTCCACGGCCACGGCGGACGCGTGACAGGACGCAGGGCGCCGGCGACTGTTCCCTGTTGTGGCAAGTCAGAGAGAGGCATGTGAGGGAAGGAGGAACAGGAGCATGGGAAGAAGGAAGACAGGGGCGCGGGGTTGTCCTCGTTAGTCGGCGGCTCCGGCGAGGTCCAGCTAGGGCGCCGGGGACGTGAGGATCCAGGAGGCGGGGATGGTGGGCGAGGAAGTGGAGCTCGGGCTCCAGCAGGATTTTAGCGTCGGCAGTCGTTGACTGGAGATGGATCGATGGGGTGGATGGTGGTTGGCTGCTGGTGATCCCGATGGGGATTGAGCGGGTGGCGGCGCGGTGGGACAAGAAGCCTAGGTTTTAGGGATTGGTCTAGGGTTGGACTATATAAAGCAATAGGTTTTTTGGATACGGGCTGATCCATCCGTCTGATCTACATCAGACGGTCGAGAGAGAAAAAAATAGGCAGGGAGTCCAAATAAGAAAATGGTGATGTAATGTAGATGTTTGGGGATGATCCGAATCCAACGGTGACGACTGCCCCGGTTGGGTCCGGGGAAGTTTTGGACGCGCACGAGAGGTCTATGCGCGGCGCAGAGAGGGGTAGGCTGGTTCTAGGTGGAATGTGGAGAGCAGGTTGGTCTGAGAGAAGAGGGGAGAGATGCAGCCCGTCACGGTTTCCGGAGACCGAAAACGTCCGACGAAAAGACCGGCTATACTGCCGCTATAGTTATCCGTTGGGGCGACAAACGGACTTCGAATGCGATGAAACTTGGCAGACGGTCTACCTACAACAAAACAAGACCGCACGCCAAATCTCATCCCATTCCGAGAACATTTTCCTATCACTTATAAAAAACTATTTTGGACATGTCGTGGGCGCGTGCAAGTGTGTCGGGGCTCAAAACGGACAACGGAAAGAACAAGGAGACCAGGGCGGATGCAAGTTTTAAAAACATGATGATGCAATGCGAATGATGACATGGCAAAAAATGCAACATGCAAACAAATGCCAAGGCAACAACAGCGAATAACTGGAAGACACCTGGCGCAACGGTCTCGGGGTGTTACATCATGCTAGCTATCTTACGATCATGCAAAGCAATATGACAATGATGCTCAAGTCATGTATATGAAGATGATGGAAGTTGCATGGCAATATATCTCGGAATGGCTAAGGAAATGCCATGGTAGGTAGGTATGGTGGCTGTTTTGAGGAAGATATAAGGAGGCTTATGTGTGATAGAGTGTATCATATCACGGGGTTTGGATGCACCGGCGAAGTTTGCACCAACTCTCTAGGTGAGAAAGGGAAATGCACGGTACCGAAGAGGCTAGCAATGATGGAAGGGTGAGAGTGCGTATAATCCATGGACTCAACATTAGTCATAAAGAACTCACATACTTATTGCAAAAATCTATTAGTCATCGAAACAAAGTACTACGCGCATGCTCCTAGGGGGATAGATTGGTAGGAAAAGACCATCACTCGTCCCCGACCGCCACTCATAAGGAAGACAATCAATAAATACCTCATGCTCCAACTTCATTACATAACTGTTCACCATACGTGCATGCTACGGGAATCACAAACTTCAACACAAGTATTTGTACAATCCACAACTACCCACTAGCATGACTCTAATATCACCATCTTTATATCGCAAAACTATTGCAAGGAATCAAACATATCATATTCAGTGATCTACAAGTTTTATGTAGGATTTTATGACTAACCATGTGAATGACCAATTCATGTCAACTCTCTAAATAGATATAAGTGAAGCAAGAGAGTTTAGTTCTTTCTACGAAAGCTATGCCCACGCTCTAACAGATATAAGTGAAGCAAAAAGAGCATTCTACAAATGGCGGTTTTCTGTGTGAAGAGAAACAGGCAATCCAAACTTCAAATGATATAAATGAAGCATATGAAGCATTCTATAAAGCCATACTCAAAAGATATAAGTGAAGTGCAATGAGCATTCTATAAATAAACCATGGTAATCTCATCCCAGCATGGTGCATAAAAGAAAAATGAAAACTAAATGCAAAGGATGCTCCAAGATTTGCACATATCACATGAACGAAACGAATCCGAAAACATACCGATACTTGTTGAAGAAAGATGGGATGCCTTCCAGGGCATCCCCAAGCTTAGATGCTTGAGTCTCCTTGAATATTTACTTGGGGTGCCTTGGGCATACCCAAGCTTGAGCTCTTGCCTCTCCTCCTTCTACTCACATCAAGACCTCCTCGATCTTCGAACACTTCATCCACACAAAACTCAACAGAAAACTCGGTAAGATCCATTAGTATAATAATTCAAATCACTACTCTTAGTACTCTTGAAAACCAATTCATATTTTATTTTTTTCATTTTAGCTACTGTAATATAACTTTTCCATGGCTTAATCCATTGATAGAATCGATAGTTTCATCAAAACAAGCAAACTATGCATCAGAAACAGAATCTGTCTTAAACAGGACAGTCTGTAATAATATGAACATTCACCATACCTCTGGTACTCCAAAATTCTGAAATAATTAGGAAAAATAATTTTTTTATATAAAGACAGTGCAAAAAGTTTCAGAACCGTTTGACGTTCTAGTAAAAATGTAAAATCGCGCACTACAGCCAAAGATTCTATTTTGCACCGCACAAACCAACAAGCAATGTAAACATCCTAAAGGCAAATCTTGGCACATTATTTTTATAATACAATGGAATTTTACAAGGGGATAATTATTGTCGGTGTCAAAACCGGCGGATCTCGGGTACGGGGTCCCGAACTGTGCGTCTAAGGCGGGTGGTAACAGGAGGCAGGGGACACGATGTTTTACCCAGGTTCAGGCCCTCTTGATGGAGGTAAAACCCTACGTCCTGCCTGATTTATTCTTGATGATATGAGTATTACAAGAGTTGATCTACCACGAGATCGAAGAGGCTAAACCCTAGAAGCTAGCCTATGGTATGATTGTATGTTGTCCTACGGACTAAAACCCCCCGGTTTATATAGACACCAGAAAGGGCTAGGGTTACACAAGGTCGGTTACAAAGGAGGAGATATACATATCCGTATTGCCTAGCTTGCCTTCCACGCCAAGTAGAGTCCCATCCGGACACGAGACGAAGTCTTCAATCTTGTATCTTCATAGTCCAACAGTCCGGCCAAAGGATATAGTCCGGTTGTCCGGAAACCCCCTAATCCAGGACTCCCTCAGTAGCCCCTGAAGCGGGCTTCAATGACGATGAGTCCGGCGCGCAGTGTTGTCTTCGGCATTGCAAGGCGGGTTCCTCCTCCGAACACATCACAGAAGAATTTGAATACAATGATAGTGTCCGACCCTGCAAAATAAGTTCCACATACCACCGTAGAGAGAATAATATTTCCACAAATCTTAATCTGCTGACACGTTTTGGCAACATGACATCATGCCATGGCTCGGTGATTATTTGAACCGTTTTTCTTTAACCAGCTCCACACATAACGTGAAGCGGTTTCTTGACACGTCTTGTCAAAGCAGAGATCGTGTTCCCCTAAGTATGGGATTCTCATCAATACGGTCATGCGTAACTCAACCGTGTCTAGGACTCCTAGATTATAGGCAAGTCCCAAACGGCTACGGAGAGGACACTTGATATTCACCCTCTTTATAAAGGGACAAGGATTTTAATTTTTTCCCTCCCGTCCTCAATCGAATCCTTCCCCCGCCTCGAGTTCTAACACCCAAAGCCCAGGTCAGGTGCTTCGGACCTTCAATCATGTCCGGATCTAGCCCTCAAGGCCGGTGGATGCCCTCCTCTGTTACGGAAGAGGATATTAAGAAGTTGAGGGAGGCCAGATACCTGACCGCCGAAATTTCGCATAGGAAGCCCACCCGAGGGCAGGTCATCCCTACTCCCGAACCCGACGAGAGCGTCGTGTTCGTCTCCCACTTCCTCCGAGGTCTAGGCCTCACTCTGGATCCCTTCGTTAGGGGTTTGATGTTCTATTACGGGCTAGATTTCCACGATCTAGCCCCGGACTCCTTTCTCCACATCTCAGCATTTATTGTCGTATGTGAGGCCTTCCTCCGCATTACCCCTCACTTCGGCCTATGGCTCAAGACCTTTGACGTGAAGCCGAAGATGGTCGAGGGGCGGCATGTAGCGTGCGGAGGCGCATTAATAAGCAAGATCGCTGGAGCTCCATGGCTAAAGGGTTCCATTCCAGAGGTGTCTGGATTATGGCAACGGGAGTGGTTTTACATCATAGCTCCCAGAAGTGCCAAGTGGGCGGCTGCCCCTGCTTTACGCTCGGGCCCTCCACCACAACTGATGTCATGGATTAGCAGAGGGCTGAGCTGGGGTCCAGCCAAGGACGTGCCTGTACTGCAGAGCCACATTCAAGATCTCTTCGAAGGAGATTTCAGTCTGGTTATGGTGGTGCAATCATGCTGGTTCGACGAATCCAGCCATGCAAACGCCGGCCCCTCCGCATGTGGGAGTTCAACCCAGAAGGATCGCGCACTATTCAGAATTTCCTCGGCCTGACGCACGAGGAGATGTATAAATCATTCTTTGGACCCCAAATAGAGTGTCCGGACACTACCGAGGACGTGGGCCTGAGCAGCAACCGTACCGCCGACTAAGTAAGTAATCCTCTTGCCGAACACACCGTCGTTCATTTTGTTGGGGAACGTAGCGGAATTTTAAAATTTTCTAGGCATCACCAAGATCAATCTATGGAGTCATCTAGCAACGAGGAAGAGAGGAGTGCATCTACATATCCTTGTAGATCGCGTGCGGAAGCGTTCAAGAGAACGGGGTTGATGGAGTCGTACTCGTCGTGATCCAAATCATCGATGACCAAGTGCCGAACGGATAGCACCTCCGTGTTCAACACACGTACGATTGGGAAGACGTCTCCTCCAATTTGATCCAGCAAGGGGGAAGGAGAGGTTGATGAAGATCCAGCAGCACGATGGCGTGGTGGTGGAAGCAACGGTGATCTCGGCAGGGCTTCGCCAAGCGCAGGGAGACGGAGGAGTGTCACGGGAGGGAGAGGGAGAGGCCAGGGGCTTGGGTGCGGCTGCCCTCCCTCCCCCCCCCACTATATATAGGGTGCCTAGGGGGGGCGCCGGCCCTAGGATATCCAATCTCCTAGGGGGGTGGCAGCCAAGGGGGTGCCTTGCCCCCCAAGGCAAGGGTGGCGCCCCCACCCCTAGGGTTTCCAACCCTAGGCCCAGGGGGAGGCCCAAGGGGGGCGCACCAGCCCACTAGGGGCTGGTTCCCCTCCCACTTCAGCCCATGGGGCCCTTCCGGGATAGGTGGCCCCACCCGGTGGACCCCCGGGACCCTTCTGGTGGTCCCGGTACAATACCGATTACCCCGAAACCTTCCTGATGGCCGAAACTTGACTTCCTATATATAAATCTTCACCTACGGACCATTTCGGAACTCCTCGTGACATCCGGATCTCATCCGGGACTCCAAACAACTTTCGGGTTACCGTATGCTAATATCTCAACAACCCTAGCGTCACCGAACCTTAAGTGTGTAGACCCTACGGGTTCGGGAGACATGCAGACATGACCGAGACGCCTCTCCGATCAATAACCAACAGCGGGATCTGGATACCCATGTTGGCTCCCACATGCTCCACGATGATCTCATCAGATGAACCACGATGTCGAGGATTCAATCAATCCGTATACAATTCCCTTTGTCAATCGGTACGTTACTTGCCCGAGACTCGGTCGTCGGTATCCCAATACCTCGTTCAATCTCGTTACCGGCAAGTCACTTTACTCGTACCGTAATGCATGATCCCGTGATCAACCACTTGGTCACATTGAGCTCATTATGATGATGCATTACGGAGTGGGCCCAGAGATACCTCTCCGTCATACGGAGTGACAAATCCCAGTCTCGATTCGTGCCAACCCAACAGACACTTTCGGAGATACCTGTAATGTACCTTTATGGTCACCCAATTACGTTGTGACGTTTGGCACACCCAAGGCACTCCTACGGTATCCAGGAGTTGCACAATCTCATGGTCTAAGGAAATGATACTTGACATTCGGAAAAGCTACAGCAAACGAACTACACGATCTTTGAGCTATGCTTAGGATTGGGTCTTGTCCATCACATCATTCTCCTAATGATGTGATCCCGTTATGAATGACATCCAATGTCCATAGTCAGGAAACCATGACTATCTTTTGATCAACGAGCTAGTCAACTAGAGGCTCACTAGGGACGTGTTGTGGTCTATGTATTCACACATGTATTACGATTTCCGGATAACACGATTATAGCATGAACAATAGACAATTATCATGAACAAAGAAATATAATAATAACCATTTTATTATTGCCTCTAGGGCATATTTCCAACAGTCTCCCACTTGCACTAGAGTCAATATTCTAGTTACATTGTGATGAATCGAACACCCATGCAGTTCTGGTGTTGATCATGTTTTGCTCTAGGGAGAGGTTTAGTCAACAGATCTGCCATATTCAGGTCCGTATGTACTTTACAAATCTCTATGTCTCCATTTTGAACACTTTCACGAATGGAGTTGAAGCGACGCTTGATATGCCTGGTCTTCCTGTGAAACCTGGGCTCCTTGGCAAGGGCAATAGCTCCAGTGTTGTCACAGAAGAGAGTCATCGGGCCCGACGCATTGCGTATGACTCCTAGGTCGGTAATGAACTCCTTCACCCAGACTTCTTCTTGTGCTGCCTCCGAGGCTGCCATGTACTCCGCTTCACATGTAGATCCCGCCACAACGCTTTGCTTGCAACTGCACCAGCTTACTGCCCCACCATTCAAAATATACACGTATCCGGTTTCTGACTTAGATTCATCCAGATCTGTGTCGAAGCTAGCATCGACGTAACCCTTTACGACGAGCTCTTCGTCACCTCCATACACGACAAACATGTCCTTAGTCCTTTTCAGGTACTTCAGGATATTCTTGACCGATGTCCAGTGTTCCATGCCGGGATTACTTTGGTTCCTTCCTACCAAACTTACGGCAAGGTTTACATCAGGTCTGGTACACAGCATAGCATACATGATAGACCCTATGGCCGAGGCATAGGGGACGACACTCATCTTTTCTCTATCTTCTGCCATGGTCGGGCATTGAGCCGTGCTCAATCTCGTACCTTGCAATACAGGCAAGAACCCCTTCTTTGACTGATCCATTTTGAACTTCTTCAATATCTTGTCAAGGAACGTACTCTGTGAAAGACCAATGAGGCGTGTCGATCTATCTCTATAGATCTTGATGCCTGATATATAAGCAGCTTCTCCAAGGTCCTTCATTGAGAAACACTTGTTCAAGTAGGCCTTTATGCTTTCCAAGAATTCTATATCATTTCCCATTAACAGTATGTCATCCACATACAATATGAGAAATGCTACAGAGCTCCCACTCACTTTCTTGTAAATGCAGGCTTCTCCATAAGTCTGCGTAAACCCAAACGCTTTGATCATCTCATCAAAATGAATGTTCCAACTCTGAGATGCTTGCACCAGCCCATAAATCGAGTGTTGGAGCTTGCACACCTTGTCAGCATTCTTAGGATCGACAAAACCTTCCGGCTGCATCATATACAATTATTCCTTAAGGAAACCATTAAGGAATGCTGTTTTGACGTCCATTTTCCATATCTCATAATCATAGAATGCGGCAATTGCTAACATGATTCAGCCGGACTTCAGCTTCGCTACGGGTGAGAAAGTCTCATCGTAGTCAACCCCTTGAACTTGTCGATAACCCTTAGCAACAAGCCAAGCTTTATAGATGGTCACATTACCATCCGCGTCTGTCTTCTTCTTAAAGATCCATTTATTTTCTATGGCTCGCCGATCATCGGGCAAGTCAGTCAAAGTCCACACTTCATTTTCATACATGGATCCTATCTCAGATTTCATGGCTTCCAGCCATTTGTTGGAATCCGGGCCCGCCATCGCTTCTTCATAGTTCGAAGGTTCACCATCGTCTAACAACATGATTTCCAAGACAGGGTTGCCGTACCACTCTGGTGCGGAACATGTCCTCGTGGACCTTCGAAGTTCAGTAGTAACTTGATCTGAAGTTTCATGATCATCATCATTAACTTCCTCTCTAGTCGGTGCAGGCACCTCAGGAACATTTTCTTGAGCTGCGCCACTTACCGGTTCAAGAGGTAATACTTCATCAAGTTCTACTTTCCTCCCACTTATTTATTTCGAGAGAAACTCTTTCTCTAGAAAGGACCCATTCTTGGCAACAAAGATCTTGCCTTCGGATCTGAGGTAGAAGGTATACCCAACAGTTTCTTTAGGGTATCCTATGAAGACGCATTTTTCCGACTTGGGTTTGAGCTTTTCAGGTTGAAGTTTCTTGACATAAGCATCGCATCCCCAAACTTTTAGAAACGACAGCTTAGGTTTCTTCCCAAACCATAATTCATACGGTGTCGTCTCAACGGATTTCGATGGAGCCCTATTTAAAGTGAATGCGGCAGTCTCTAAAGCATAGCCCCAAAATGACAGCGGTAAATCGGTAAGAGACATCATAGATCGCACCATATCCAATAGAGTGCGATTATGACATTCGGACACACCATTACGCTGAGGTGTTCCAGGCGGCGTGAGTTGTGAAACTAATCCACATTTTCTTAAGTGTGTGCCAAATTCGTGACTCAAGTATTCTCCCCCACGATCTGATCACAAGAACTTGATTTTCTTGTCACGTTGATTCTCAACCTCACTCTGAAATTCCTTGAACTTTTCAAAGGTCTCAGACTTGTGTTTTATTAAGTAGACATACCCATATCTACTCAAGTCATCAGTGAGGGTGAGAACATAACGATAGCCACCGCGAGCCTCAACACTCATTGGACCGCACACATCAGTATGTATGATTTCCAGTAAGTTGGTTGCTTGCTCCATTGTTCCTGAGAATGGAGTCTTGGTCATTTTACCCATGAGGCATGGTTCGCACGTGTCAAATGATTCGTAATAAAGAGACTCTAAAAGTCCATCTGCATGGAGCTTCTTCATGCGTTTGACACCTATGTGACCAAGGCGGCAGTGCCACAAGTATGTGGGACTATTATTATCAACCTTACATCTTTTGGTATTCACACTATGAATATGTGTAGCATTACGCTCGAGATTCATTAAGAATAAACCATTCACCATCGGAGCATGACCATAAAACATATCTCTCATATAAATAGAACAACCATTGTTCTCGGATTTAAATGAGTAGCCATCTCGAATTAAACGAGATCCTGATACAATGTTCATGCTCAAAGCTGGCACTAAATAACAATTATTGAGGTTTAAAACTAATCCCTTAGGTAAATGTAGAGGCAGCGTGCAGACGGTGATCACATCGACCTTGGAACCATTCCTGACGCGCATCGTCACCTCGTCCTTCGCCAGTCTCCGCTTATTCCGCAGCTCCTGCTTTGAGTTACAAATGTGAGCAACCGCACCGGTATCAAATACCCAGGAGCTACTACGAGTACTAGCAAGGTACACATCAATTACATGTATATCACATATACCTTTAGTGTTGCCGGCCTTCTTGTCCGCTAAGTATTTGGGGCAGTTCTGCTTCCAGTGACCACTTCCCTTGCAATAAAAACACTCAGTCTCGGGCTTGGGTCCACTCTTTGGCTTCTTCCCGGCAGCTTGCTTACCGGGCGCGGCAACTCCCTTGCCGTCCTTCTTGAAGTTCTTCTTACCCTTGCCTTTCTTGAACTTAGTGGTTTTATTCACCATCAACACTTGATGTTCCTTTTTGATTTCCACCTCTGCTGATTTCAGCATTGAATGCACCTCAGGAATGGTCTTTTCCATCCCCTGCATATTGAAGTTCATCACAAAGCTCTTGTAGCTCGGTGGAAGCGACTGAAGGATTCTGTCAATGACCGGGTCATCCGGGAGATTAACTCCCAGCTGAGTCAAGCGGTTATGCAACCCAGACATTCTGAGTATGTGCTCACTGACAGAACTATTTTCCTCCATCTTACAGCTGAAGAACTTGTCGGAGACTTCATATCTCTCGACCCGGGCATGAGCTTGAAAAACCATTTTCATCTCTTCGAACATCTCATATGCTCCGTGTCTCTCAAAATGCTTTTGGGGCCCCGGTTCTAAGCTGTAAAGCATGCCACACTAAACGAGGGAGTAATCATCAGCACGTGACTGCCAAGCGTTCATAACGTCTTGGTTCTGTGGGACAGGTGCGTCACCTAGCGGTGCTTCTAGGACGTAATCTTTCTTGGCAGCTATGAGGATGATCCTCAGGTTTCGGACCCAGTCCGTATAGTTGCTGCCATCGTCTTTCAGCTTGGTTTTCTCTAGGAACGCGTTGAAGTTGAGGACAACGTGGGCCATTTGATCTACAAGACATATTGTAAAGATTTTAGACTAAGTTCATGATAATTAAGTTCATCTAATCAAATTATTCAATGAACTCCCACTCAGATAGACATCCCTCCAGTCATCTAAGTGAAACATGATCCGAGTTAACTAGGCCGTGTCCGATCATCACGTGAGATGGACTAGCCAACATCATTGAACATCTTCATGTTGATCGTATCTTCTATACGACTCATGCTCGACCTTTCGGTCTTCCGTGTTCCGAGGCCATGTCTGTACATGCTAGGCTCGTCAAGTCAACCTAAGTGCATTGCGTGTGTAAATCTGGCTTACACCCGTTGTATTCGAACGTTAGAATCTATCACACCCGATCATCACGTGGTGCTTCGAAACAACGAACCTTCGCAACGGTGCACAGTTAGGGGGAACACTTCCTTGAAATTATTATGAGGGGTCATCTTATTTAAGCTACCGTCATTCTAAGCAAATAAGATGTAAAACATGATAAACATCACATGCAATCAAATAGTGACATGATATGGCCAATATCATTTGCTCCTTTTGATCTCCATCTTCGGGGCTCCATGATCATCATTGTCACCGGCATGACACCATGATCTCCATCATCATGATCTCCATCATCGTGTCTTCTTGAAGTTGTCTCGTCATCTATTACTTCTACTACTATGGCTAACGCTTTAGCAATAAAGTAAAGTAATTACATGACATTTATGTTGACACGCAGGTCATAAATGAATAAAGACAACTCCTATGGCTCCTGCTGGTTGTCATACTCATCGACATGCAAGTCGTGATTCCTATTACAAGAACATGATCATCTCATACATCACATATATCATTCATCACATCCTTTGGCCATATCACATCACAAAACACTTGCTGCAAAAACAAGTTAAACGTCCTCTAATTGTTGTTGCAAGTTTTTACGTGGCTGCTATAGGTTTCTAGCAAGAACGTTTCTTACCTACGCCAAAACCACAACGTGAATTGCCAATTTCTATTTACCCTTCATAAGGACCCTGTTCATCGAATCCGATCCGATTAAAGTGGGAGAGACAGACACCCGCCAGCCACCTTATGCAACTAGTGCATGTCAGTCGGTGGAACCGGTCTCACATAAGCGTACGTGTAAGGTTGGTCCGGGCCGCTTCATCCCATGATGCCGCCGAATCAAGATAAGACTGGTAGCGGCAAGCAAATTGACAATATCGACGCCCACAACTGCTTTGTGTTCTACTCATGCATAGTAACTACGCATAGACCTAGCTCATGATGCCACTGTTGGGGAACGTAGTGGAATTTTAAAATTTTCTACGCATCACCAAGATCAATCTATGGAGTCATCTAGCAACAAGGAAGAGAGGAGTGCATCTACATACCCTTGTAGATCGCGTGCGGAAGCGTTCAAGAGAACGGGGTTGATGGAGTCGTACTCGTCGTGATCCAAATCACCGATGACCAAGTGCCGAACGGACAGCACCTCCGCGTTCAACACACGTACGGTTGGGAAGACGTCTCCTCCAACTTGATCCAGGAAGGGGGAAGGAGAGGTTGATGAAGATCCAGCAGCACGACGGCGTGGTGGTGGAAGCAACGGTGATCTCGGCAGGGCTTCGCCAAGCGCAGGGAGACGGAGGAGTGTCACGGGAGGGAGAGGGAGAGGCCAGGGGCTTGGGTGCGGCTGCCCTCCCTCCCCCCACTATATATAGGGTGCCTAGGGGGGAGCCGGCCAAGGGGGTGCCTTGCCCCCCAAGGCAAGGGTGGCGCCCCCCACCCCTAGGGTTTCCAACCCTAGGCGCAGGGGGAGGTCCAAGGGGGGCGCACCAGCCCACTAGGGGCTGGTTCCCCTCCCACTTCAGCCCATGGGGCCCTTCCGGGATAGGTGGCCCCACCCGGTGGACCCCCGGGACCCTTCCGGTGGTCCCGGTACAATACCGATTACCCCGAAACCTTCCCGATGGCCGAAACTTGACTTCCTATATATAAATCTTCACCTCCGGACCATTCTGGAACTCCTCGTGACGTCCGGGATCTCATCCGGGACTCCGAACAAATTTCGGGTTACCGTATGCTAATATCTCAACAACCCTAGTGTCACCGAACCTTAAGTGTGTAGACCCTACGGGTTCGGGAGACATGCAGACATGACCGAGACGCCTCTCCGGTCAATAACCAATAGCGGGATCTGGATACCCATGTTGGCTCCCACATGCTCAACGATGATCTCATCAGATGAACCACGATGTCGAGGATTCAATCAATCCGTATACAATTCCCTTTGTCAATCGGTACGTTACTTGCCCGAGACTCGATCGTCGGTATCCCAATACCTCGTTCAATCTCATTACCGGCAAGTCACTTTACTCGTACCGTAATGCATGATCCCGTGATCAACCACTTGGTCACATTGAGCTCATTATGATGATGCATTACCGAGTGGGCCCAGAGATACCTCTCCGTCATACGGAGTGACAAATCCCAGTCTCGATTCGTGCCAACCCAACAGACACTTTTAGAGATACCTGTAATGTACCTTTATAGTCACCCAGTTACGTTGTGACGTTTGGCACACCCAAGGCACTCCTACGGTATCCAGGAGTTGCACAATCTCATGGTCTAAGGAAATGATACTTGACATTCGGAAAAGCTACAGCAAATGAACTACACGATCTTTGAGCTATGCTTAGGATTGGGTCTTATCCATCACATCATTCTCCTAATGATGTGATCCCATTATCAATGACATCCAATGTCCATAGTCAGGAAACCATGACTATCTTTTGATCAACGAGCTAGTCAACTAGAGGCTCACTAGGGACGTGTTGTGGTCTATGTATTCATACATGTATTATGATTTCCGGATAACACAATTATAGCATGAACAATAGACAATTATCATGAACAAAGAAATATAATAATAACCATTTTATTATTGCCTCTAGGGCATATTTCCAACACATTTATCATGACATCATTCTGAGGAATTGCTCTTTGACCAGCACTGGCTAACAAAGGCGAAGATGATTCGGTGTTCGGCCCCCCTTCCTGAGGGTTTGGAAAATCCGGTACTGGAAAAGATGCTCGAGCTAGCACCTTGCCTGGAGCCCTCAAAGGAAGATAAAGGGGGGAATAAAGAGGGCGAAAGCGGGCCTCCACCGCTACCTATTCCGACCGAGGGAACGGGCGCCTCCGTGAGGGAGGATAACCAAGGGGAGAAATCTGACATTCTCTCACCCCGGGGAAGGAAGAGGACTACCTCTGAAGATCCGGAAACCAAGGTTTCCAAACGGGAGAAGAAATCTCCACCAGAGGGTCCTGCCTTGGAGGGTGCTCTTGCTGCACAAAGTCCGCACAGGGATCTGCCCTCTAACGAGTTGTAAGTAATCAAAAAGTACATTATTGGTGAAGATATACTGCCTTACCTCTGAGGAAAATAACCGAAGCATTTATCTTGCAGTTCGGATCTTAGCCCTTCTCAGCAGAGCTCGTCTTCGGGGGATCTTCTTCCGGAGATGATGGAGAGCGAAACGCCTCCCCTGGACTCCCCCGCTCAAGAATCGGGCGACCTTGAAGTGTCGTCATGGAGGGACTCTCCATATCCAGTGAGGCCAGAAGATAATCCTATAGTCACCCAAAGTCCCCAGCGTCCGGCTCTCGAATAGAGCAAACAAAAGAGTCCGGCACCGTCTGGTATGCGGTCGAACGTACTGAGGGAGCTGTTGGAGCGAGCGGCCATCTCAGAAGAACACCATACGTTGATGGGTACGATGATGGAAAGGATTTCATCCGCCGAAAGCGGATTGCATGAAGCTTTTATGAGTCTACTGACGGGCTTTGAGGTATGTGAAATGATATACTTTTGATAGTACCGCACATTTTTAGGTGTGCCCTGTGTAGATAGTAGCCCCTGAGACTCTGGTTGTCGTCGAGAACGGCGGCGAACAGAGGATCATAGTCACAGGTAATAACCAAACCGCCTTTATGTGTAGGTGGTGGAAGCTCCGGTGGCTAGCCGGACTAATGAGTTTGTCGAACTAAAGCGGCAACTGGATGCGGCAGATGCCGACATCGAGCTTGTTAACAAGCGGCTTGACGAGGCACGGGGTAAGTAATGTTTTCTGGTGAATGTCACATAGTAAGAGCAGCATGATGCCAGTATCTTTAATATGTTGTAACTGCAGATGGAGCTGCCACCATGGAGACCCTTCGGGCGGAACTTGCCCGAGCCAAAGAACAAACAAGGAGTAGTAATGCGGCTGCTTTGAAGGCGGCCGAAGAGTTGAGAGCCGAGAAGGCCGCGCATTGTGAGAGCAAAGAGAAAATGGCCAAGATGGCTGTAAAGTTAAAAGACACTACCGACCGTTGCCAGTTCCTTGAAGAAGAAAACCAAGTGAAGGCGACGGACCTTGAAAAGGCCACGATGGCGACCAAAGACACCCGCTCTGCTATGAGAGCGAAGAAGGAGGAGCTGCGTGAAGCCGGGGATATTGCGGCTGGGAAGCCCTTTATGCTGCGGAGGAAGTTCGGAGATCCGCGGTATGCCCCTCTGGATCGGCTGTGGAGTTCGGCAGACGCATATATGGACTTGGCGGCGAGCGTTGTCGATGCGGCCGAATACTTCTGAGATCAAACAGATCGTGAAGTGGACAAGCTGTTCTGGTCGCAGTTTAACGTTCCAGAGCGTCCGCTTCCATTGACTGATCAGCTAGCCGAATGGGCCGAACTCAATAGGTTGTCCGGACTCGCCATGAGGTCCGTCGTAGATCATCTTTGGCCGGAAAAACTGAAGCCGAACAGCTATTTCAGCTTAGTGCAGCAGTTCCTTGGAGCGGTGCCGCGCATCAATGCGATGAAGAGGTCGGCGTGTATAGAAGGCTCGCGGATGGCCCTTGCCTGTGTCAAAGCATACTGGGCAGAGATGGATGCTACCACTGTTGCGGCGCAGGGTTCGGCCATAGGCCGAGTGGCTGCCGAGCATTATTTCGAAGAAGTTCTCGAGGGTGCTCGTTTGATAGAGGCCCAGTGCTCGGAGAATATTATGTTTGAGTGACATGTATTCCCATTGTAAACACAATGTTTTTATGAAATTTATTAAGGCTATATTTATACTTTTGCCTGGAAGTAATATGATGCCTCCTGTGCGGCTGTTTATGTATATATGTATATAACCTGAAAGATTGCAGTCGTCGGCTTCAACCCCCACGCATATAATGCAGAGGTGTTCGCAGAAGACGCGTGTTCACACTTAATCCAACGTCTTGGTCCTATTAAGGAGGTGATAGCACAGCGAACGAGGCAACCGGTCTATAATGCTTTAACACTTTCACTTAGCCATAGGAGTTTGACGGTGGGGCTACTATATAGCCCCTGGTGGCTCCGCACTCTCCCGAATTCGGGGTGCGGACATGCCTGGCCGGGAAACGGCCCTTCGTTAAGGTGGAGGAATTCTAACATTCCAATAGGTCATCGAGTGGTTGACCAGTCTCACGCTATATCATGACAGTCAGTTTTCGGCTTTCTCTACTGAGGTGCTCGTCCGGATGACCCGGGGCACAATCGCAGTAGTTCTCCTGGTGCCGCCTTAGCTGATAGAGCAGAACGTAAGGCAGCAAAGCACAGGAGCCGGGCAAACCCAACATTTGACCAAAGACATGATTCGGAGCTGATGCATATAAGGCCAAACTCACGATGCCGAACACTCCCTAAGGTATTCGGTCTTTATGGTATAAACCGAGCCTAAACAGTGCCCTTTGTAAGAAGCCCCTGGTGTCCAGGTACGTGCATTATTCTGACGTGGCCACATGCCAAGACGCCAGCATCCTTCTCAATAGTACTGAGAATCTGAGGGATGTGTATCAACAAGAGACAGTAAGAAAGGTTTATGCAGGGTCTTAATCTAAAAAGAATCCTTGGAACGGGTCCCTGTTGCACGTCTACGCCTGTGTCTCTGTTGTGTCGTATCCTGGACCGGTGTAGCACGATGGTCATCTGTAAAAGAGAGAAACTTAGGTGAAAAGTTGTCGTGCAAAAAGGTAGGTTTAAAGAAACCATGTACAATTCAAGATGAGTAAAAATTGCCACTTGTCTGCGCGCGCTGAGCCCCTTGTATTTGTAATAGGGGTGTGGCCATCAAACATGTATGAATTACATATAGCTACGTCGGACTCGTCTAACCGTGTCCGTAGTCTTGACGACCTATCGAATGCTTTAGTTGGTGAGGTCGTTCTAGTGTGCGGCTGCCAAGGCAACCGCACTCTCTTCGGCGCGCAGGGATTGCTCAATATTTCCATTTACTGTAATGATGCCACGTGGACCGAGCATCTTAAGCGTGAGGGAAGCATAATGCGGTATTGCATTAAAGCGAGCGAAAGCTTCGCGTCCAAGTAGTGCTTGATAGCCACTTTGGAACGGAGCAATGTGGAAGGTTAAATTTTCGCTACAGAAGTTATCGGGGAAGCCGAATATAACCTCTAGTAGCAGGGAGCCCGTGCAATGAGCCCCTGGGCCTGGCGTTACTCCTTTAAAGGTAGTATTGTTGTGGCAAATTTTCGTTGGGTCTATCCCCATTTTGCGGATTGTGTCCTGATATATCAGGTTTAGACTGCTGCCACCGTCCATCAGGACTCGTGTGAAATGGTATCCGTCAATTATTGGGTCTAATACCAAGGCAGCCCATCCTGCACGCCAGATACTTGCTGAGTAATCCCGATGGTCGAAAGTGACCGGTTGAGACGACTAGTGGCAGGACTCCGCGGTGATAGGCCCTTGGGCATATTTCTCTGGGAGTGCCGCTTTGTTTCTCCCCTTGATCACGTGTAACACGTTCATTGTTTTGACTTCTGGTGGAAATTTCTTTTGTTCCCCAGTGTCTTGCTTGAGAGGCTCATCCTCGTCTTCGCTTGGTGTATCCTCCCCCTTGTGTACGGTGTTGAGCTTGCCGGACTGCTTGAAGACCCAACATTCTCTGTGGGTATGATTTGCAGGTTTATCAGGGGTGCTATGGATCTGACATATTTGGTCCAGAATTTTGTTTAGGCTGGACAGTTCATCTCTGGCGCCTTTAGAGGGCAGCTTTTGCTGACCTGGCCGAGAGCTTCTGAATCCGGCGTTTACCGCCGTGCTCTTCGGGCTGTCTTCTTTATTCCGGCGCTTATCATTTTTGCTGCGTCGTGATTTCCCATTTCCATCTCTAACTTCGGATGTACTTGGGTCGCTGGTGCTGCATCTGGCTAGCCAGCTGTCCTCACCCGCGCAAAAGCGTGTCATGAGGCTTGTTAATGCTGCCATTGTTCTCGGCTTTTCTTGGCCCAGGTGTCTGGCAAGCCATTCGTCGCGGACGCTGTGCTTAAAAGCTGCCAAGGCTTCGGCGTACGGACAGTCGACTATTTGGTTCTTTTTAGTAAGAAACATGTTCCAAAGCTTTCGGGCTGACTCTCCGAGCTGTTGAGTTATATGACTCAAATCGTCCGCGTCCGGAGGTCGGACATAAGTCCCTTGAAAATTTGCCCGAAAAGCGTCTTCGAGCTCTTCCCAGCTTCCAATGGAGCTTTCTGGGAGGCTTTTAAGCCAGTGCCGAGCTGGCCCTTTGAGTTTGAGGGGTAAATACTTAACGGCGTGGAGATCATCTCCTCGAGCCATATGGATATGGAGGATATAGTCCTCAATCCAGACCCCAGTGTCTGTTGTTCCGTTGTATGCCTCTATGTTTACGGGTTTGAATCCCTCTGGAAATTCATGGTCCAGCACCTCATTGGTGAAACATAGGGGGTGTGCGGCACCCCTGTATTTGGGTGTACCGCATTGTTTGGATGTGTGTTTTGTTGTGTTGCATGCTGGAGCGCGCTTGCATGGTCCGTAGATGGATCTGGTTATGTCGTCCTTTTGATGCGAACCCTTGCGTGGATCGCGTACTGGCTTGTGTGCGGCATCGTTTGCCGCATTATGTTGGCCATGAGGTCGTCTATCCGGCCAGATGGCCATTTTAATTTTTGGTTGCGGGGGATCTAAGGCCTCCTCATCGAATTCAGGTAGCAACTTCCGCTTCGGGTAGCTCTTGGTGGGGCGATTACCGCCGTACTTTGCTGGTGTGTTGAGTACTTTACTCCATCTGATTCGGAGTGTGTCTTGCGTAGCCTTGAGCCTTTGCTTCTGCTTTTTTAGACTCCTCGCGGTGGCAACAAGCCTTTTACGGGCATTATGTTGCTCCGGGTGTCTGTCTGGTGTGATGTCGTCCGGACTATTATCTTTGACAGAGTTGGGTTGTTCGGTTTGATTCTCCGTGTTGCCATGGTCCGGCGATGGTTCACCCTGCTCTAACGCTGGGTCTATATGATCGTTGTTTCTGCCGAGGCAGGATTTGGAGCGGCGCTTACGCCGCCGCTTTGACTGCTTCTCGAGGGGACAACCCTTCGTTGCGTCCTTCCGTTCCTCGTCGTCGTCTTCTTTTGGTGTGTCCACCATGTATACGTCATGTAATGAAGTGGGCATCCAGTGCCCTGTGGGCAGTTGTTCGTGTTCGTCTCCTGCATCGTCGTCCATAACGTGGATGTCTTCGGAGTCGGAGTCGAGCATGTCGGTTAAGTCATCGACAGTGGCTACTAAGTGGGTGGTGGGTGGGCGGCGAATTTCTTCGTCATCCGCATCCCAATCCAGCCGGACATAGTTCCCCAGGACTCTCCTGATAAGGAGAGACACTTTAATGAATTCAGTATGTCGCCGAAGGGCGAGTGCTGAAAGATATCCGCGGAGGTAAACTCCATGATCGGCGCCCAACCAGATTCGATAGCAATGGGCGCAGGCGGTTCGGAGTCCGTGGCCGGAGAAGTATCCAGCAGTTTAACAACACGGCTCTCGTGAAGGGTAAGATCGATATTCGGCTCGATCGCTGTTGGGGATGCGGCCTTTGTGGCAGGGTCTATCCACCCGTCCATGGGAGGCACAACTGGCTCCGAATTAAGGGACGGAGCGGCTGCCGGTGTGATTTCTGGAACACTGTCCGATGGCAGAGCTAAATCGTACTCATCATGACCGCGTGACGCACAAGGCAGAGGCTCGAATCCGTCGAAGATCAAGTCTCTGCGGATATCGGCCGTGTAGTTTAAGCTTCCAAACCTGACCTGGTGGCCAGGGGCGTAACTTTCGATCTGCTCCAGATGGCCAAGCGAGTTGGCCCGCAGTGCGAAGCCGCCAAACATAAAGATCTGTCCGGGGAGAAAAGTCTCACCCTGGATTGCATCGCTATCGATGATAGTAGGAGCCATCAAGCCTAACGGCGATGACACAGAGGAACTCTCAATGAAAGCACCAATGTCAGTGTCAAAACCGGCGGATCTTGGGTAGGGGGTCCCGAACTATGCGTCTAAGGCGGATGGTAACAGGAGGCAGGGGACACGATGTTTTACCCAGGTTCGGGCCCTCTTGATGGAGGTAAAACCCTACGTCCTGCTTGATTTATTCTTGATGATATGAGTATTACAAGAATTGATCTACCACGAGATCGAAGAGGCTAAACCCTAGAAGCTAGCCTATGGTATGATTGTATGTTGTCCTACTGATAAAACCCTCCGGTTTATATAGACACCGGAAAGGGCTAGGGTTACACAAGGTCAGTTACAAAGGAGGAGATATACATATCCGTATTGCCTAGCTTGCCTTCCACGCCAAGTAGAGTCCCATCCGGACACGAGACGAAGTCTTCAATCTTGTATCTTCATAGTCCAATAGTCCGGCCAAACGATATAGTCCGGTTGTCCGGAGACCCCCTAATCCAGGACTCCCTCAATTATTTTTGTTGAAAAGTTTATGTAATCAAGATTCACAAAGTTTTCGTGAGCATGAACAAAGTTCAAGGAGCTCCCCCACTTCAACAATGCATGTCTCTCTCACTTTCACTTTCCTTTTTGAAAAGTTTTGGGTTCCCCTCTTTATTTTTTTTTATTTTTAAACTTCATAAAAGCACTCAACAGAAATAAATGACTCTTTAAAACTTCCAGGTTGTCTCCCTGGCAATGCTTTCTTTAAAGCCATTAAGCTAGGCATATAGTGCTCAAGTAATGGATCCACCCGGATCCCTAGGTATATCAAAGCCAATTTTAATTAAAATGATTTGTGATTTAGTAGTGAGCACAAAGCAACATAGATCGTGCAACAATGAAGTCTAACTCTCTTCATATGCATCGGCATGTCATAAAAGAACAATTCGTGCACACATAGTAAAGGCCAATGCATAGTATAAACAGTTTCTTGCAATTTTATCATATTGGAAACATGGAGAGGCGGAGATGTAGTTCCTATCTCATAATAATTGCAAGTAGGAGCACCAAGCACATGCATATTATATCTATCAAAATCATCATGAAAATGCAACCCGTCAATATAATCCTTAATAAGGGCAAACTTCTCCGATATAGTGTAGTTGGGAGAATTAAAAAAAGATAATAGGACTATCATGCGTGGGTGCAATAGCAACAATTTCATGTTTAACGTAAGGAACTATAGCAAGTTCATCTCCATAATAATAATTCATATTGGCATCTTGGCCACAAGCATAGCAAGCATCATCAAAAATGAATATTTCAAACGAATCAACGGGATCATAACAATCATCATAGCAATCATCCTTTGGTAAGCACAAAGAGAAATTAAACAATGTATGAGTTGAAGAGTTACTCTCATTAGAAGGTGGGCACGGGTAGCTAATCCGCTCTTCCTCCTTTTGTTCTTCGCTCTCCTCATCATCTTTTTCATCCAATGAGCCCACAGTTTCATCAATTCCTTCTTCCATAGACTCCTGCAAAATATTAGTCTCTTCTTGGACAGCGGAGGAGTCCTCAATATATGGTGTAACATAGGCATTAGAAGCATAATTATCATAACAATATTTAAGTATGGCAAAATTTTCAGATTTGTAAAGAGTAGCATCATACTTTCCAATCAAAGAAGCAATTTCATAAGCACCCTTAAAAGCAAAAAATTCTTCAATTTGTTGAACATCATAGTAATTATAAACATCCTTAGCATACGAAGATACGATTCCATTATCACTAAACTCACATTGGTAGGGAAGGTGTTTCTTAGGGTCTTCGGAACAACAAGTAAAATCATATATTTCACATAAATTCCAAGCATAGCATTGCAAGCGATGAATTTGATCTAGTAAAAGTTTCCCTTTTTGAGATAAGTGGTGTCGCACATAACAAGCATGCTCATCTAAAGATTTGCCCTCAACTAAGCTAGTTAGGGTTTCAACACGAGCACATAGGGATCGAAGACGATCCAAGTAAAAAGCTTCAGGAGTGTGATAGATTTTGAGTGGTTCTTCAACCATTGGTGTAGTAGGTACAACTAATTTTTTTGGTATTTTGCGTTTCCTACCCATAACTAAAGATAGAAAACAAGAGCACAAAATAAAAACTACTTAGTGATAAAGCAAACAAGCACACACGAGAATATTCACCCCACGCTATAACTCCCAGGCAACGGCGCCAGAAAAAGGTCTTGATAACCCACAAGTATAGGGGATCCATTGTAGCCTCTTTCGATAAGTAAGAGTGTCGAACCCAACGAGGAGATAAAGGTAGAACAAATATTCCCTCAGGTTCTATCGACCATCGATACAACTCTACGCACGCTTAATGTTCGCTTTACCTAGAACAAGTATGAAACTAGTAGTACTTTGTAGGTGTAACGGGATAGGTTTGCAAGAATATAAAGAGCACATAAATAAACACTAGGGGCTGTTTTAGGTAAAGAAGCAATAAAGTTAGTATAGCGAGTGTGGAAAAGTGGTGGTAGGATTTGTGAAATTGTCCCTAAGCAATTGACTACTTTACTAGACCGGTAGCAAGTTTATGTGGGAGAGGCCACTGCTAGCATGTCATCCCTCACATGGAATTCTATGCACTTATGATTGGAACTATTAGCAAGAATTCGCAACTACTAACATTCATTAAGGTAAAACCCAACCATAGCATTAAGATATATTGGTCCCCCTTCAATCCCGTATGCATCAATTTCTATGCTAGGTTGAAGCTTCTGTCACTCTTGCCCTCCAATACATAGTCCTATCAACATACAACTAACCCTATGGTGTGATCCACGCGCGCGCTCATATGATGGGCACCAAAGGACAGCAACATAACCACAAGCAAATTAAACCAATCATAGCAATTCACCAATTACCGATAGGACAACGAAAATCTACTCAGACATCATAGGATGGCAACATATCATTGGATAATAATATGAAGCATAAAGCACCATGTTCAAGTAGAGGGTACAGCGGGTTGCGGGAGAGTGGAATGTTGTAGATAGATGGGGGAAGGTGATGAAGATGTTGGTGAATATGACGGAGGTGTTGGTGTAGATGGGCGTCACACGATGATGGCCCCGGCGGCATTCCGGCGCCACCGGGAGAGAGGGGGAGAGAGCCCCCCCCTTCTTCTTCTTCTTCTTCCTTGACCTTCTCCCTAGATGGGAGAAGGGCTTCCCCTCTGGTCCATGGCCTCCATGGCGGCGGAGGGGCAAGAGCCCCTCCGAGATTGGATATGTCTCTCTGTCTCTCTCTGTTTCTGCGTTTTTCTGCCTTTTCACCATTTCTTAAATTCCCGGAGATCCGTAACTCCGATTGGGCTGAAATTTTAACACGATCTCTATCCGGATATTGGCTTTCTTGAGGCGGAAGAAGGGCACCAACTGCCTTACGGGGTGGCCATGAGGTCCCAGGGCGCGCCTGACCCCCTGGGGCGCGCCCCTGCCTCGTGGCCCCCTTTTGGGCATCGTCTCGTGTTGATTCTTCTTACCAAAAATCACATATATTCCAAAAAAATCTCCCTCAGTTTTTATCCCGTTTGGACTCCGTTTGATATGAATTTTCTGTGAAACAAAACACATGCAACATATAGGAACTGGCACTGGACACTGGATCAATATGTTAGTCCCAAAAATAGTATAAAAAGTTGCTAAAAGATAAAATTTGTAGAATATTGGCATGGAAGAATCAAAAATTATAGATACGACGGAGACATATCAGGCGCCACTCGGGGATGGCTTCGGCATCCGAGTCCAAGCCGTCCGAAAGGGATATCTTTCCCCTCTTGGACGCCTCCTCCTCTAGGTCCATAGAGGCCGCCCTTTTCTTCTTCCTCCCCTTAAGGGGAGAATTGCTCTCTTCCTCCTCCTCTTCGTCTTCATCTCCCTCATAGGAGGAGGGAGCTTCGGTATCTCCGGACGCAGCGTCTAAAGTACCTTTATGGCGGAGGCCACCTTTGGCCTCCTTGTCCTTCTTCTTGGCCTTCTTCTCCGGCGCCTGGTATGGCGTCGGGACTAGCATCCTCGTTAGCAGGGGAATGGCTGGGTCTTCGGGTAGCGGAGCCAGACACTTGATATGCTCCGCCTTCTTTGTCCAGCCCTGATTGAAGGATGGAAGGCTCAACATACCCTTTGATTTACGAACTGAAGTTATGTTCGGAAACTAGAAAACTTACCGGGGTGGCCAGATGAGCGCAGTCGAGGCCGATCTCATCGGTCGTCTCCGGCCATGACTTCTGGGCCTTGAAAAGCAGCTTCCAGATCTCTTCGTGCGTCGTGCCAAAGAATCGCTGCAGGATCCGTGGACCTTTCGGATTGAACTCCCACATGTGGAGAGGCCGGCGCTGGCAGGGGAGGATCCGGCGGAAAAGCATCACCTGGATCACATCAGCGAGACTGGTGTTCTTCTCTATCATATTTTTATGCGCTTTTGTAGCACGATCACTTCATTGGACGATGCCCAATCTAGGCCCTTGTTAATCCACGACGTGAGCCGCATTGGGGGTCCAGATTTAAACTCAGGAGTGGTTGTCCATGTGGCGCCATGGGGTTCGGTGATGTAGAACCACTCCTGTTGCCATCCCTTCACGGTCTCCATGAAGGCCCCTTTGGGCCAGGTGACGTTGGGGAGCTTGCTCACCATGGCGCCGACGCAGTCCGCATGTTGCCCGTCGACCACTTTCGGCTTCACGTTGAAAACCTTAAGCCATAGGCCAAAGTGGGGGGATGCAGAGGAGTGCCTCGCACACGACGATGAACGCCGAAATGTGGAGGAAGGAATTTGGGGCTAGATCGCGGAAATCTAGCCCATAATAGAACATGAGGCCGCAGACGAAAGGGTGGAGAGGAAACCCTAGTCCGCGGAGGAAGTGGGGGATAAACACCACTCTCTCGTCGGGCTCCGGAGGGGGGATGATCTGCTTTTTGGTAGGGAGCCTGTGCGCGATACTCGCAGCCAGGTAACCCGCTTCCCAGAGTTCCCTGACGTTCTTCTCTGTGACGGAGGAAGTCATCTACTTTCCCTACGAACCGGATCCGGCCATGGCTAGAGAGGTTGGGTGGTGGAAAAGATTGAAGCTTGGGCACTGGAGCTCGAGGATGGGAAGGCTGAGGAAGGAAGAAGGCGAGGGGTAAAAAGATGGATCTTTATCCGCTTATATAGGCAGTGAATATCAAGTGCCCCCAGAAGCCTTAAAACTCGCCTGTTTCCAAGGGGTCGTGTGAATGGCACGGTTGGATTACCCAAACCCGTATTGATGAAATCCGCAATAAGGGGACACGATCTCTGCTTTGACAAGACGTGCAATGGAGGTTGCGCCTCAAAACACGAAGCGGGAGGCCAAAAAACGGTTCGAAATAATAAAAAGGCCAGACGTAACGTTTCGCCGAAAAAGCTGTCAGTAGACATACCTTATTTTGATTAAGTATTGTACCCTTGTGGTTGAGGGTTCTAACTGTTATACAGAGCCAGAAACAGTTCTCTTGCTCAGAAGACTACTTTGAAGTATGCGGAGAAGGAACCCGTCTTGCAATGCCGAAGGCAATCTGCGAGCTGAACACATCATCGTTGAAGACTGGTTCAGGGGCTACTGAGGGAGTCCTGGACTAAGGGGTCCTCGAGAGTCCGGTCCGTGTGTTGTGAATCAGACTGATGGGTTGTGAAGATACAAGGTAGAAGGCCTTCCCCCGTGTCCGGATGGGACTCTTCTTTGCATGGATGGCAAGTTTGCAGTCCGGATGCGTAGTTTCCTTTCTCTGTAAACCGGCTTTGTACAACCCTAGGCCCCTCCGGTATCTATATAAACCGAAGGAGTTAGTCCGTAGAGGCTATCAGAATTCATATAGGCTAGACATCTAGGGTTTAGCCATGACGATCTCGAGATAGATCAGCTCTTGTAACCCTATACTCATCAAATACAATCAAGCAGGACATAGGGTTTTTACCTCCATTAAGAGGGCCCGAACCTGGGTAAACATTGTGTCCCCCTTGTCTCCTATTATCATTGATCCTTAAACATACAGTTCGGGACCCCCTACCCGAGATCGACCGGTTTTGACACCGACACCGATCACCGACACGAACCAGAACGCCGACACGTATTGGGAGCGCATCAAGTCAGAGTTCGACGAGCGCAAGTTGGCCGACCCCTACTTCGCCACATCCAGATGCAGCGCGGCTCGAAGGCCATGTCAAACCATTAGGCGATCATCCAAATGACCTACAACAAATGGCATGGGATCGTCGAGGAGATCGCGGCTCGCCCGGTAAGCGGCGCCAACGTCGAGGGTCAGGTATGCACAGACGCCGGCTCTCGCTTCTTTTTGTCGTGTGCGTCGCCGAAACTTGTTCTTCGGCGCAGATGGTTCGGATATTCGCCATGTACCGCCAGGACAGCAGCACCGACCAAGAGTTCAAGTACCTCCACATGTTCTCCCGGATCGAGAGGTGTGAGAAGTGGACGGATGTCCGGCGCACCCTCGCCAAGGCCAAGGAGACATACAAGTCGGACGCGCCCATGCCGGGGGCGGCGGATGGACGCCCTGACGGCAACAAACGAGCCAAGATGGCGAAGGACGCCGCACCGGCTCCCGAGCGCCTGCACGTGTTCATCAAGCAGTGCATTGCCGACGCCAAGAACCACGCCGCCCAGAGGAAAGAGAAATTCAAGGCGTGGTGGTCGGCGTTGATGACGAACAGCGCCGTCAAGCTCGACCTACTCCGGACCAACGTCGCCGCGAAGAAGAGGAACACTGACCTGGCATTCCTGATGGGGGCGGACATGTCGAGGATGAACGAGCAGGTCAAGGCGTGGTACCTGGCGGAGCGCGGCCTCATCTTGAACCAGATGCCGTCGACGGTCGCACCAACTCCCACGTCGACCCCAACACCGCCGCCAAGTCCGAGTGATGATGCCTCCACAACGCCCAGCACAGAAACCGCGCCGACGCTGACCAGTCCGAGCACGCCGACTCCCGCCAGTCCGACGCCGGAGGAGCACGCCACCATTTGATGCATTGCCTGCGCGTCCTTCCTTTTGAACGCCGAACTTTCGAGTATGATCGGCCACCGAATTGTGGCATGGTGATCGCCGAACTTTGTGGCAACCGTTGATCGCAGAACTTGTGGCGTTTTTAGGTAGCAAAAAAAGTCAAGTTTGAATTTATACGCATCTTTAGGCCAAAATGTGGGAGTGTGGCTGAGAACTAGATTACCCAAGGCCAAAAGAAGCTCCGGTCAAAGGGCCAAACCACAATCCGCGGGTGCGCCTGTGGGCCGACGAGTGGAGATGCTCTTACCTCCGCGAGGGCACCTACAGCGTCGTCTACAAGGGCCGTCACCGCGCCACAGGTCAAACAGTCGCGATCAAGTTCCTCGGCTCGTCGCCGGACCGCGCCGACGAGCCCGCCGACCCGCGCGAACTGCTGAGGGAGGCCCGCTTCCTCGAGGCGTGCAGCGGCAACCCTCACGTCGTCGGCTTCCACTGCACCGTGCGGGATCCCGACACCGGCGAAGCCGGCCTCGTCATTTGTTCGTCGGGCAGAGCCTCAGCCGCTTCCTGCACGAGAAACGCGGCGCGCCGCTCCCGGAGGCCACCGACCACCGTGCACGCCTTCATGCGGCAGCTCCTAACGGGCGCCAAGGGGATGCAGGAGTCCCGCATTGTCCACCGCGACATCAAGCCCGGCAACGTCCTTGTCCTGGAAGGCGGGGAAGTCCTGAAGATCTGCGACTTCGGACTGGCCATGTCGGAAACCGAGCAGCCGCCGCGCAAGCAGGCCGGCACGAAGCTGTACCGCACGCCGGAGATGCTCATGGGGAAGCCGGACTACGACGCGCTCACGGACGCGTGGTCGCTGGCCGCTTCATGGCGGAGCTCGTCAGCGGCGACATACTGCTGCGGCGCGTGGCACTGCCCCGAGGAGTTCGCCTATCTCTGGACTATCTTCGGGGTGCTGGGAACGCCGAACGACGCAACATGGCCGGGGTTCACCTCCCTGCCGTTCGCTTCCACGATGCCGCCGCTGAAACTGGAGCAGCGCAGCCGGCTGCGCAAGCTGATCCCGGAGGACAGATGCTGTCCGGGGAAGGATATGAGGTCATGAAGGGCCTTCTCGCATGCAACCCAGACAAGCAGCTGACGGCTGCCGGCGCGCTCAAGCTTCCCTGGTTCGCCGACGCCTCAAACTCTGCTGCCGCTGGTGCTGATGTCGGCAAGGAGGTGGCAATCGCCAGTTGCCCAGGAAGGAGTAGCTGATGATCAATTCATATTCGCCGAAAACTTCTAGAGCTGAAGATGTTGTAAATGTTGCAATGCACTCTGTTCCTTCCAGATTGCAGAGTAATCGTCTCTGTTCCAGCTTTTGTGGAACAATGTACAATTATTTGGGGGAAATCAATCTAATCTACTCTTGCCCAGAAACGATGTAGTACAACTATTTGAAGGAACAATTGAGCATCTGTTGCAATCTGGGCATGTCTGTTTGCACCCGAAAATATGATTTGTTGCGACGGCAAAGGTTCCTGACAAATATATAGACAGATCACAGTATTGGGAAGTAGATAAACAAGAACAACAGATGGGATAAAATAAATCTTCTTTTGTGAAAATCGGCGGTTACCTACGCCACATTAGGCTTTCACACCTGGCATCAAATGCGAATATGTTCTAGTTTACAGCAGTAGTGAGAGACTATGGCACCAAACACGGGGGAAAACAAGAATGAAGACGGCATACAGTCTCATACAGAACACAGCACTTTGCTTCCAGGAAAAGAATGGCAGGGAAAATGGATGGGGAGGAACTGCAAGAACAGGAGCCGGCGCAGATGAAGGCCTCCTCTGCTCCTGCTCCTGGGTTTGGGTGTGGGTGTACGTAGTAAGTAGCTGTTCTCGGATTTTCTCTTCTTCAGAGGGCTCGCCCCTTTACGATGTCCATGCTCATCTCGCTCGGGTCGGTCGCCTGTAGCTCCACCTGGATGCCGTCCAGCTCCCTCTTGAAGCGGTCCTTGGAGCTCGCGTACAGCATCTTGCTCCTCACCCTTGATGTGTCAGGAGCCCTGTGGAAGAAACAGCAGGATGCACAAAAAAACGCTGCTTCAGTTTTCAGCTGAAAATAGCAGGAACCACTTCTGTTTTGTCGTGCATTTACACGATCATGCTTAAGGATTTACGATACTGCAGACTCCAGAGCACTGAAACCAGGAAGCAGCTTGTTAGAAGAAACAGCATATGGCCTTTTCTGGAGTTTTACTTTGAAGTCACGCTGAAAACTGCCCACCATAATATACGTAGAAAAGATCAAGGCATGTCTTCCTTGGTGTTACGATCTGTAACACAAATTTCAATTCAAAAATTTAATACCAAATTCTTGAGATTCTAATATAAGTTTCTTAAGATCCATGCTTCCTACATTGGATTTATGTTCCCAATTTCCGTCTGGTAAATAAGCTAGTAATTGTCTTCCCGTTTCCCTTGCAAGCTGATCTAACAAAATTACAGGTTTAGGTCACCAGTGTTATATGAAACGAATATGTACTTTTTTGTGGACAATGGAATAAATGCACTAGTTTGCTCAATAAGTGGCAAAGGGTGTGTTGAATTATGGCTTGTAGAAACCAAATGATAAAGAAAATGAAATACCGAACTACATTGATCTAACATGCAGAGGTGATTTTATCAAACTGAATCCCGTCTAAATTCATAAATTTGGACCAGCAACTGCCTTTCATAAGATTGAATAAGAAATTTGTAATATACTATGAAAATGCAACACTCTATGAACATTTATAAAATAAATAAACAATATTTGTGATCCGAGCAGGTGTTACCAAGAGATGAAGAAGATCTTGCTCTTCTGGCAGTTCTCGTCAGTGACGAAGTCAAAATCAAACACCGCGTAGCGGCACTCGTCAGCGGGCAAGCAGGCTGTGAAATCATCATAGCTCTCATTTTTTTCCCCAACCCTGTCCACCACCACCTGCTGCACCTTCTCATTGATCTTGAACACGATGAAGCGGAAGCTCCTCTTCGCCTTGAGTTCCTGGAACTTGAGTTTGCATTGGTCACAAACGGCCATTCCGGACGCGGAATTCGACTAGCAACAAGGAGGCGCCATAACATGTTAACACACACCCCATTATAGGGAACGGTTCCTTGAACAGCATTGTGGAAGAATGAGGTTGAGCTGTACTCACCATGGTTGATGCTTTCTCCTGTTTCCTTCCTTCCTTTCTCGGGTTGAGAAGCAAACAGGGGCGTGGCGAGGGGAAGAGGAAGGAAGGGAGGGGGGGATGTGCAGCCGCGCAAGCAGGGGCAAGATTTGAAGGCCTGAAAGAGAGGAGAGCGGAGGCAAAATATAGGGAGGCCTGCTGCATGATGCCACCACGTCCAGGGAGGGGCTTTTGACCAAGCATGGCCCCTCCTTGGTGGAGAACCAGAAACTTTTGTGTCCAACCCAACATGCGCGCTACCACCCGTCCCTATAATAGACAGACCCTCCCTCAGAGAAATCGTTGCAGCATCAAAACAAGGGTACATGGGGTGGTGTATATTTACTCTTAAAAAAGACACTTCCTTTTTATGGTGTCAGTAAAGAAAAAACCGTTTTGATAATATCTGACGCGAGTGCAAGACTTACATTCTATAACATCGCTGTTCGGCATTGTTCAGACCTTGCCTCGACCAAACTAGATCCCGGTTCTTTGATGAGACCCTCTCTTCCCATCATTTTCCGGATATCCTGAACATCGTTCCATCTGTCAGCTGCAGCATATATGTTCCCAAGGAGTACACGATTCCCGGTGTTCTCCGGCTCAAGCTCAAACAGATGCTTCGCCGCAATCTCCCCAAACTCAACATTTTTGTGTAGAACACAAGCACCCAGCAGAACACCCCATACCGAGGTACTTGGCTCGAATGGCATATCTTTGATGAAGCGGTAGGCCTCCTTGATCCTCCCAGCACGCCCAATCATGTCGATCAGGGACAGGTAGTGCTCGACATTTGGCACCACGCCATGAATGCTACGCATGTCCTCAAATAGCTGAAGGCCTTCGTCTATCAAGCCTGCATGGCTGCAAGCGTACAGCAGGGAGGTGAACGTCACGGTGTTCGGCTTCACCCCCAACTCCACCATCTGTTCATATAGCAGGATGGCAGTTCGGGCATGTCCGTGCATACCGTACCCAGCGAGGATAGTGGTCCAGGCAACAACATCCTTTTCAGGTAGCCCGTCGAAGAGTGCCCATGCCATGTCCAGATCGCCTGCCTTGGCATACACATCGACTAAACCAGTTGTGATAGATGTGCTCCGAAGAAACCCAAGAGTCAGCAAGTAACAGTGGATGTTCCTTGCTTGTCTCAGGTCCGCGGATTCTCCATACGCAGGGAGGATGCTTGCAAGTGTTGCAGAGTCTGGGCGCACCGATTCTCCAATCATCCGCTTAAATAATTCTACAGCTTTCTTCTCCCGTTCACTGCGACTATAACCAGAGATAGCCGCATTCCATGTTTCTGTCCGCCGTGAGCCATTTTCAAGTGTCAACTCCATCATCTTCATCTTATGGCACTTCGCGTAAGTGTCAATAAGTGCAGTCTCAACAACGATGTCTGATTCAAGCCCAAGTCTAATGCACATTGCGTGCGTGCACTTGGCACGCCTCCATGACGGCAAGCTGGAACAAGCTGAGAGTAGATATGCCATGGTCACTCCATTCGGCCATGGTGCACCACCAGTCATGAGCATACCAAAACCAAGATTAAAGGCCTCATCCACACGGTCATTCAGCACGTACGCACCAATCATCACTGTCCAAGAAACAACATTCTTGTCATATTTATGTCCATCGAAGACCCTGCGAGCATCCTCCAATCTCCCGCACTTCCCATACATATCAATCAGCGCGTTCTTCACCGCGGCATAGTCCCCCAAGCCTCTTTCCTCAACCAACCGGTGCACAGCTCTTCCAATGCTCAAATTCTTGGTTCGCGCACAAGCTGGCAGCACAGACACAATCGTGGCACGGTCAACACCGGCACCATCACCAACCATCTCGCCAAACACCTCCAACGCCCTTTCTGCACAGCCGTTCTTGACGCACCCAGCAATCACTGCATTCCACGACACGACCGAACGGTTCTGCATCGCACGAAACACCGCCTCCGCCTCGGCAACATCGCCGCAGCTCATGTACATGGATATCAACGCATTCTGCACGTACGCGTCGCCGCCGAAGCCGGCGGCGAGCGAGCGACAGTGCACAGCACGCCCGTGGCGGCCGAGGCGGAGGCCGGCGCAGGCCTTGGCGGCCAAGGGGAAGGTGAGGTGGTCGAAGCCGCGCATCCGCGAGTAAAGAGCGACGGCCTCCTTGTGGTGGCCAAGCCCGGTATAGGAGCGGAGGAGCGAGTTCGTTAAGGAGACCGGAGGTGGGTGGGGCATTTGCGCGAGCAGGTTGTGGGCGTCTGAGGGGCGGCCGCTGGCGCAGTGCAGCATGAAGAGGGGATGGATGCTGCTGTAGAGGAGGTGGCCGGACGTTAGGAGGAGAGCGTGGAGCTGGGCGGTGGTGGTGGGAGCAAGGGGGATCGCGTTCTTGGAGTGGAGGAGGGCGAGGCATTGCCGCACGAGCGGGCTGGGTAGGAGTATCATTCAGGAACAGAGGAGGGCGGCGGGTGCTTGGATCTTCGGTCCTTCTTTTTGAGTGTACTTGTAAGTTGTAACTCAGTTAAACCGTTATAAACGCCAGCAAACATTGGTCCGAACACTCTAGGCTAGTCATAGTGAAAGTAACTTAGATAGTAACATAGCGTATTTTAAGAAATTTTTGCTTATGTGACAAGTAGTTAATGAGAAATAATAACATAATATGTTATTGTAACATAGCGTTTTTCAAGGCAAGATGAGTCTACAAACTATTAAATGAAACCATCTATGATACTACTACTATGTTACTTTGCACTATGAAGATAATAACTTAGACTAGTGTCATATGCATGACATTAGTATAAGTTACTCCTCACTATGACCAGCCTTATAGCTATCTAAGGGCATATATAATGAGTCATCTCTTAGCCTTATCTTTAATAACTAACTATTCTTTAAAACGTGGTAAGACATATTGTGCTAGGTGATCATCTCTGGTCTTCTCTTAGAAGACAAGCCTTTTTTTATGAGTTTTTTCTTCTCCACCTCATTATTTATTCTATGTGGTACTCCTAAGATAGCGGGCATGTACAATGGTTTTATCTTGAGAGAATTCCTTATTTGGCCTTTTCTTAAATTTTACTTCCCTATTTGGCCTAAAGTAAAATTTCCTTCCCTATTTGACACCTAAAGTAATTTTCATTCCTTATATGACACTTTGGTCTATTTTAGGCACTAACGGGATTAGGTGTGACGTGAAAAGACCATTTTGTCCCTAGTGCATTGCGTAACTATCTTGGATGTAGTTAAAAAGCAATCAGTTCACCCATGCATGTTTTAGGTATGTTCAATAGATGCTTCGCATGTATATGGATGCTCCAATATTTTGTTTCTTAGGTAATCTGACATGTGCGTCTAAAAACCGTACAATACATATGTAGAACTTGTACTAGCATATCTATAGGGAAGAGATAGAGAAGAGAAATTATAAGAAAAGACTTATCTTCTCTTATTTAAGAAAGGGAAGTGTTTATACCCGGCGCACCGGCCAAACGCTTCGCCGGTCTCGCGTGCGTCGTGGGATTCTTGTACGATCCAGCGATCGTACGCAAGCCACGTGTTCTGCCAGGCCCACCCCACCCCACTGCTGAAGCATCTTCCTTCCTTATCCTCTCACGCGTGTATCACTCATTTTTTTCCTCATCTCTTTCTCTGCTGCCATATCCCAGCGCCCAGCTTCTCGCCGCCGTCGAGCCGAACAACACTCCCCCTTTAATCCCAGCAATGGCTGCTAGCTGAGAAGCAAGCCAGATGCGAGGGCGTCATGCTTGGGAGATTGGGCGGGGCTGTACAGGGGGACATCGTCGCATGCTCGACCTGGCCGACGCCGATGCTTTTTTTTATCGACCGCGGGCTCCTACTGCACGACCGTGCCGCGTGCCGGAACCGGCGACGAACCATGTTGGAACCAGTCATCCGTCGTCCTGGGACCTACGCTGGGTGGCCTGCCGACCATGGCGACTGCGCCCGGTGGCCGGCAAACGGAGACGATGGTTTTTTTTGTTGGAATCATTTTTTTTGCTGGAAAGAGCTCCAAAATTTGCTGCCACCGTGTTTTGTATTTGTTGGATCCATTCAAGTTTTTGCTACCACCATCCTTTGTTTACTGGAACCGGGGCTCATCTTTTCCTAATTTGCTACCACCGTGTTCTTTTTTTGCTGGATTCAGCCAACTTTTTTGCTACCACCATCCTTGTTTGCTGGAGACGAGGGGCTAGATGAGCGTGGTGACCATGGACGGCGAGGACGGGCAGCGCTGCTCCAAGCAACATTTGACGAGGACGAGCGGCGCGGATTTTTGTGCTACATGCTACAACCGGCAATGAAAATTGCTGCCACCAACGTCCTGTCTAGCTACAACCTTGTTTTGATTTTGCTAGAACCAGCTCATGTTTTTGCTTCCACCTACCCTCGCCCTAAATCTCCTCCCATGGTGTTTTTTGCTGGAACTGGCGAACGATTTTGCTACAACCGTTTTGATTTTTTGTTACTGCCTGTGTTTATCGAATTCTTGCTACATCCGATCTTCATGATATGCGAGACCCAGGACTGTGTTTCTTGATGCAACCTTTTTGTCAGTTTTTTGTTACCACGGGTGTTGACGATTGCTACATTCATTCTCACGAGATGCTACATCCCTGTGTTTTTCCAATCAATTATTTTTGCTATAACCATGTTTGATTTTGCTGGAACCGAAGTCAATTTTTGCTACTTCCATCCACGGCGACGTTGCTCGACGGCGGCGATGGATTTTTGTTGCTGCAACCGTATTGGAGTTTTGCTACTACCAGAGATGTCAGTTTGCTACTAACAGAGTTTGCTAAGATGGTGGTAGACAGCGGACACAATGGTACTGCGACCTTGACGGCGATGAGGAACCTGCGGGTAATATGCTGGAACCAGGTGGCCTAAATGCTTCGACCATTGCAAAATGAGCTTCAACTAGCGACTTGAAATGCTACAAGCGGCAAATTTGGTTGCTGGAACCATATATAGTGATTTTTTGCAAGTTACTTCGTCGTCTCCATTGGTCCATCAACTGCGGAGATAAGCTGTAAGCAGGGGACGGCGGGAGAGCTGCAGGCAGGGGACGACGGCGGAGCTGAGCTGCAAGCGGGGGATGACGACGGGGCTGCAATCATCAACGAGACGGGAGCTGCATCTGGTGGCGCGCATGAGGATTTTTCATGCTGGAACCGGCGAGGATTCGTGCCTCCATGGATCAATTTTTGAGCGGGGGGAGGAGATTGCGTGAGGGCGGCGAGCAGCGGCGAACGTCGGCGAGCCCGGCGTGCGGCGGTGCTTCGGACTCAGTCGCCTCACGGGGGATTATGGCGGGGGGTCGATAGCGCCGCAGCCTCCTGTAGCTGATGTGCGGCGCTCGCTGAAGAAGGGCAAAGCGGGGGAGGCATATCCGATGGCTAGCAATCATTGGCATCGCTAGGAATCCTAGGGTCCTAGGTGGACCGGCCGAATCGTTTGGCCGGTGCGTCGGCGTAGAGTATCGCCCTTTAAGAAAAGACAAAAGATGATCTCTTAGAAAAATATGTCTCATCATGTTTTTAGAAAAAGTAGCTAGTTACTGAAGATAAGGCTAAAAGATGACTCATTGTAGGCATGTCTTTTTGTCATCTCTAAATTACATGCAAGACTTAATATAAGAGTATCTTATCAACCATTGTACAAATCCTAACAAGGCTCATCACATTTGTTTGGATTGATCCCGAGGTCTTAAATCACATACATAGTCCTCTAGGGCAACTCTAATTAGGATCACCAAAATTATGGAACAAAATGTTTGCACCGTCATCCAATCAGTCACCAAATTGTTGATACCAGATTTTGGCACGGTCAAGAACTTATTTAAGATGGCCTCAAATGGAGAAGTGATCTACATGAAAGAGTTCCGTATTGTTGATATGAACATCTTTAAAGTTTGGGTCATCACCGTCCGGTTTCATCTCGAAGGCCGAAACTATGCTCAAAGTACTAAGATCTTATATTCAGAGTACAGTTTGGCCGATTAAGCCCCCAAGACGACCTCAAATGGAAAAATGATCTACACGGTTGTCTTCGTCTCGTCGAAACGATCAATTTTGATATAAAAATCGTCCAAATCTGAATTCGTATGCAAAAGTTAGAGCAATCGGAGTGCAGCCCTGTCACGAGGCGAGATGTGGCGCGCCCCACCAGACACATGTCTGATGGGTAGCGCGAGGGAATAGCCTGTTTTGCGCGACTGATTTGATCCTCAATATGACCTCTGATCAAAAAACGTTCAACATGAAAGTTGTTCGTCTCGTCGAAACGGTCAAGATTTCTTTTGGGATCGTTTCCATCCGAGATTGTTTACCACCACAAAAAAGACCCGCAAGGTGCAGCCAGTTTAAACCGAACAGTTTTGGAAAGTTTGGACAAAACCAATCCGAATTTGACTAGGGTTTTGGACATGAATCCAAGCATTTTCCTTGCACAGGAAGTCCAGCCGCCTCTTATATATCTAAGGGGTGACGGCCAATTGAACAACACACAATCGATCAATTCATCTACCACTTTTTTATCTTTTCTTCTTAACCCTAGTTCTTCTTCTTCCTCGTTCTTCGTTCGTTCTTCTTTATTGCCGGGCGGCGAACCTCGAGGCCCTAGGGGCGGTCAGGCCGACCTAGGGCAGCCCATAGCCGCCGCGCGCCCTGACGGGGTCCCTCCCGTGCGTGTGGGGTTTCGGGTGTACAAAAGTGCCCGCCGGATTGTCTTGCGTACCGCGCTTCCGGCGGTCTCCTTCGACGTGAGCTGCGGTGCATCACCCTCGGCGTTGGAGGTACACGGTGACGTGTTCGTGTGCGAACACACTTTTTGGTGACTCCGCTGGGGACGAAACTTTGAATGGTCTCCAGCCCGTTCTTGCTACGAAGAGAGCATCATCTAGGGTTTGCAATCTACAAAGGTAATATGAATACTCAATTCACTTATGTAGATGCAAATAATGCATATGGTGTTGCTAGATCGTTTAATCAGCATAATGTGTCGGCTAACCCTAGTTTTATAAATCAAGCATCTTGTTATGCGCAACAGCCGATTCAGAATAATCTTCATGCTTCAACTTCATATAATTTTAGCAACATGCAACATATGTATTCCAACTCCCATGCATCGGCAACCCCAGAAATTCATATGCCGATGAACAACATGATGAGTTCGGTTAATCAAGTTGAAACACCTCACACGGGAACTTCTGATAGTATGCAACAAAGTGTTTCTCCTTTTTATTCATCGGCAACTAGCTTGCAATATGTTAATCCAAATATGCCGGTGGATAGAGGAATTGGCCATGCTACTACTAGTTATGCAGCCAATTACCCTCAACCATCATATGCTACACCTCATGCTTCTAATGTTTTGGTACCATATGCAACTATAGGTATTCATAATTCGGCTTTGCACCTTCACGCTAATAGCCGAATAACTGAAAATTCTATAGGATCACATGTTCCTTCACCTAGTACCATGGCATACAATGTTTCCCCTACACAATTACAGAATTTCGGTGACATCTCGTTATCGAAAGAGTCTAAAAATGTCGGGGGCAATTCTATCCAGATTGGGTCATTAAGAAAAATCTTACGTCTTTTTGGGACGAGTGCAATGTTGTTCTAAATGAATTAATGAAAGAGGGGAAACCTATTAGTTCTGCTGCAATACAAGCTAGATTATGTCAAAAAGAGAAACCATTGAATGTGGATAGAATTATCAAAAAGAGTGGTGATTGGGATAACAAAGTTAATTCGGTTATTGAAAAGACTGAATCAAATATTATGTATGCCGAATCTGTTCTAGAAAAAGAGGACAACAAGGTGTTGGGGAGCTATTCGAAAGAGGAACAACATATCGTTCAAGTAATGCAACCATCATGCTTTCCCAAAGTGTTTGAAAAGGTATGTCTAGCAAGTGATTTACCTATCTTCTGATTTGGTCACAACTTTATTGTTGATGCTTCTATAAGAAAATTTCTCATAAGTAATTTTGAAAGACCAATGAAGAAGGGTAATTTACTTGTTAGCAATAAAATTGTTATGGAACATATCGATCAACCTATTATGCCATTTACAAAGACCGATAGTGATTTATTATTGCAGCCAAAGTTTTTCCCATTGCTTTATTTAAAATTCATATCTAATTGGGTAGCTTTGCTTGCTTCATACTTGGCTTATGCATGGCCTCAACTAAGACATGTATGTTCTAACTACTTTAATTTCAGAAATTTAAAGCCAAGGTTATACTGTGTTGAGAAAACCGATGATGGTATAATTTCCTTTTCAAAGACATCAGAGATAGAGTGCAAAATACAACACATAGCCGAATGGGGTAATGCAAAATCTAAACCATTCGTTTGCTTAACTTCAAATCCATTCTCATGGCAAGATCGGCTAGAGAATAAAGAGTTTACCTTCAATTCAAGCATGTGTGATCAAATATTTGATTTGTTGCTGAAAAATAATTACATAAAGATTCTTGATCACCATGTCAAGCCATTAATTCAAGGACGAATGTATTGTAGGTTGCATTATTTGTTCAAACATATTTTTGAGGATTGCAATATGTTTCGTCAAGTAGTCGAACCGGCCATTGATAAAGGACAATTGAGATTTGTTGAGACACCAAAGGATGACCAGTTTATTTCGATTGGTCCTGATGGCAAAAAGTTTTTGTATCGGCTTCTTCAAGCTGATTCATTAAATGATGAGAAGGAAAACACAGTGTATGATGGGATCAAGCTTTCAAATAAAGAAGTTGTTCAAGAGCACAATGAAAATATTCTTGAAGGCATGAGTTCTATCGAAGATACAATGAAGACGCCAAGGATTGGGGGGCAACAAAGCAATCCAAAGATCGATGCAAGCAAAACAAAAGGAGGTAAAGGCCGCAATAAGCACAAGCACAAGAAATCCAAGGTCACTTTTGCACAGTTATTATATAAATATCAAAATAAAAGTAAAGAGAATGGTGCTTATCGACCGAGTAATGCAAAAGCATCAAGATCACCCCTGGGCGCAAATCCAAGGATCGGTATTGGCAAGAAAAGAATTTTAATGCAACGTGTTCATATCCTTATTTTTGGTCGCCAATGCCGATGCCGTGGATGCCTCCCTATGCTCATGTAGATCGATATTCATCATGGGACACGTATGATACAATGGCACATTCTCCATCATATTTTAGACCATCTCACCATTATTATGCAGCTTCAAGAAGATCAACGTTCAGTGAGCTGTCATATGTTCAAGACCGTTTCAATAAGAAAGAATTAGTCCGGAGCTCAAGAAAGAAGGAAGAGGTGATCAAACAAGTATATCGAGTTAAAAAAGATGGTCGCAAGAGTGCCAATTCAGATTTGATCTTAAAGGATAAAGAGCCAATTAAAGTGTTAACATTGGCTACTAAAGGCAATGAGATGAAGCAATCAATTGTCGAGAATCAAAGTGCCAAATCTAAAGAAAAGAAGTTGAAAGTGCACAAGGTAAAACAAGAATTGTCATTAGCTCAAACAAAATCACAATCGGGGCGCTCACTTGGCGTATTGTATTGGCAAAAAAAGAAATTACAAAAACTTAGTGCACAAGAGCTCGAAAAGAGAAACATGGCATGGGTTCCCAAAGGAAATAATCAAAACAAGAGTTATGTGCAAGGTTCCATTGCAAGAAGTGCGACAAAGGTAAAGAAGGAAAAGAGTGAAAATTATGAACAACCAAGCCGAAGGTTTCAACGTCTTCGGTGCACACATTATCCACATTCTCCAACTATGCCATTGATGCCGATGACATGGAATTCATCCTCGGGTATGAATGGTTACCCTCCATGGACTTATTTTGATCCATGGACGCAATATAACTTCTTACAACATGCAAGGGTTTTACCTCATCACCATACATTCGATTAGTTGTATTTTGTTGCTAATCAAAGTGGCCGATATATAACTATCACCCTAAGCAAAGACATGGACAATATATAATTATCGCCCTAAGCATATATAAATGGACGGTGGAGTGTTGACATCGTCCTTAGAACAAACTCTGGGCAAATTATTTTTTGGCATCCAAGTTTTGCCGAAAAACAGGGGGGCATGTGTTGATATCAGATTTTGGCACGGTCAAGAACTTATTTAAAATGGCCTCAAATGAAGAAGTGATCTACATGAAAGAGTTCTGTATTGTTGATATGAACATCTTTGAAGTTTGGGTCATCACCATCCGATTTCATCTCGAAGGCCGAAACTATGCTCAAAGTACTAAGATCTTATATTCAGAGTACAGTTTGGCCGATTAACCCCCCAAGACGACCTCAAATGGAAAAATGATCTACACGGGTTGTCTTCGTCTCGTCGAAACATTCGATTTTGATATAAAAATCATCCAAATCCGAGTCCATATACAAAAGTTAGAGCAATCGGAGTGCAGCCCTGTCACGAGGCGAGATGTGGCGCGCTCCACCAGACACATGTCTGATGGGTAGCGCGAGGGAATAGCCCGTTTTGCGCGACCGATTTGATCCTCAATATGACCTCTGATAAAAAAACGTTCAACATGAAAGTTGTTCGTCTCATCGAAATGGTCAAGATTGCTTTTGGGATAGTTTCCATCCGAGATCGTTTACCACCACAAAAAGACCCGCAAGGTGCAGCCAGTTTAAACCAAACAATTTTGGAAAGTTCGGACAAAACCAATCCGAATTTAACTAGGGTTTTGGACGTGAATTCAAGCCTTTTCCTTGCACGGGAAGTCCAGCCGCCTCTTATATATCTAAGGGGTGACGGCCGATTGAACAACACACAATCGATCAATTCATCTACCACTTTTTTATCTTTTCTCCTTAACCCTAGTTCTTCTTCTTCCTCGTTCTTCATTCGTTCTTCTTCATTGCAGGGCGGCGAACCTCGAGGCCCTAGGGGCAGTCAGGCCAACCTAGGGCAGCCCATAGCCGCCGCGCGCCCTGACGGGGTCCCTCCCGGGCGTGTGGGGTTTCGGGTGTACAAAAATGCTCGCCGGATTGTCTTGCGTACCGCGCTTCCGGCGGTCTCCTTCGACGTGAGCTGCGGTGCATCACCCTCGGCGTTGGAGGTACCTTCCTCTCTTCATTTTTTAAAAAGCACCCCATATATTAATTAATCCAAAGAAAAGTTCTTACAATCATTCGTTACAGCATACACCACGCAGAGCGGAACAGAATTAAAAAGAATCCCATCGGACCTAGTATCGAAGCTAAACTTAGCAATCTCATGTGCCACCCTATTGGCAATCCTATTTATCTTTGAGATATTAAAATTTTGGATCATCCTAGATATACTCAGAGCCTCATTCATTAGATCAGCCAGAGGGGACCTGTCAATCTTCTCATTTGCAAGAAACGAATGTACAAAAGCACAGTCCTCTAATATAATAGATTGGTGAAGCATGATACCTATATAAAGTCATGCGAGGCAGGCGCGGAGTTCAGCTTCATTCACACTTGTACACCGATCAATAAAATCCCACGAAGAAACAATAATTTCTCCGAAAGAATTATGAGCCACAACCCCCACACTGGCTGCACTAAGACTCTCCACAAAACTGGCGTCAACATTGATGTTAATATGGTCATTAGGGGGAGGTGTCCACATCACATTATCTTTAAACCGTGTAAAATCAGCTACAACACTGCTCACTTTCTACTTACCTTTGTTGCTAGCATCCATTTGAACAGTGTCATTATTGGATGTGAAGGTGACCCAATAGTTGCCCAAAAAAAGTGCAGAGGCATTAACAGATTCTTTCCCCTTCCCAAAAATTAAATCATTTCTCAAATGCCATGCTTGCCAGAAAAGAAACAAGATTTGCTCCCTCTGCTGCACACTCAATTGAGCCAACAAAATCAACAACCAATTTGGTCCCGAGCACTTGAAGACATCTTCATCCGGAATATTCCACAGCTTTCTCAATGTCAGTCGTAGAGCACGCGCTTTAGAACAACTCACTAGAGCATGAAAAGTGTCTTCGTCTTCTACACCACAAATAGAACATGTACCTGAATCAGTCTGATGGTGTTTAACTCTATTCATCTGGACCGCCAAGCTATTAGTTGCAACTCGCCACGCAAAAATCCTGATCTTCTGAGGGATATTAGCCTTCCAGATTAAATCCCAAATCCCCCTTTCCCCCTCTGGTTCGCTACTAGATTGGCCAAAGGTGTCCTGACTATTCTTCAGTTTAAGCGCAAAATTGTACGCACTTTTAACAGAAAAAATACCATTCTTCTCATGGTGCCACGCAACATAATCCCCATCCCTAGAGGCCTGAATACGAGTCTTAAGAATTTCCTCCGCATCATATGGGTAGAAAAGATACTTAACCAAATTTTCATCCCAACACTTGTGTCCGCTCATGAATAAATCAGATACCCACTTCAACCTGGTATTATGCCTTCTAGCTGAAATTTTAAGGCCATGCCCCCTAGGTATCCAATTATCTCTCCAAATATTAATATTCGATCCATCACAGACCCGCCAGATGATCCCCTTCTTTAGGAGTTCCAGACCATGAGCAAAACCTTGCCAGGTTACCGAAGTAGCATGCGGAAACACCATATCCAGAATATGTCCTTGAGGATAATACTTTGCCTTCATCAACTTCGCACACAGTGAGTCCAGATAAACCACCAGCCGCCATGCTTGTTTGGCCAAAAGCGCTTGATTAAAAAGTCTGAGATCACGAAATCCCATGCCACCCTTACCTTTAGGTCTTGTTAGTTTGTCCCACGCCAACCAATGTGTTTTTCTTCTATCTTATTCATCTCCCCACCAAAAATTCCTTATAATCTGGGATAACTCCTCACAAAGAGAAACCGGAAATTTGAAAATCCCCATAGCATACACTGGTAGGGCCTGAATTACCGTTTTGATCAAATCTTCCTTGACTCCAGATGATGCATATTTTTCAATCCAGTCAGAAAGCCTTTTAAAAAATTTGTCTTTAGTATACTGAAACTTACCAGCCTTCATTCTACCCTCTGGGACCGATAATCCAAGATATCTATCCTCAAACCCCTCCACGGTAATATTTAAGATAACCATAATAGTCACTTGTTTCTCCAAGCTGCACTTTTTCCCAAACATGATGGAACACTTCTCAGGGCTCAATAACTGTCCAGTTCCCTTCTCATATATCGTCAGAATATTTTTAATTGCTAGAGCTTGATCGAGAGACCCCTTGAAAAATAGCAGGTTATCATCTGCAAATAATAAGTGAGAAATGCCAGGTGCTTGTCTATTCAGCCTGAAATCTTGAAGAATTCCCCTGGCACAAGAGTCATTAAGCAACAAGGAGAGCGCCTCAGCAACAAATAAGAATAAATAAGGAGATAAAGGATCTCCCTGCTTGAGCCCCTGGGTAGGTGAGAATGACTGTAACAATTGACCATTAAAGCGCACCGCAAATTTCACAGAAGTAACACATGTCATGATCCATTTTATCCATTGCGGCGCAAAACCCAATGCCCCCAACATACCTTGCAAAAATTGCCAATCCACCCGATCATAGGCTTTGGCAAGATCCAGCTTATAGGCACAAAATTCCCCTCTTAAATCTTTAAGCGTACTTAAGGAATGCATACATTCAAAAGCTATGAGAGCATTATCAGAGATTAACCTTCCCGGAATAAACGCACTTTGAGTAGGGGGAATCATACCATCAAGGAGCGGTCGTAGCCTGTTAACGAGACACTTGGAAATAATCTTGTAGATAACATTGCATAGACTGAGCGGCCTGAAATCTTTGATTGATTGAGGATTCTTAATCTTTGGTATGAGAACAATAGTAGTATCATTAATACCTTCAGGCATAATTCCAGAAATAAAAAATTGATGAACAGCCTTGATAATATCATCTTTGATTAGACCCCAATTCCGTTGGAAAAACCTTGCAGGAAAGCCGTCTGGTCCTGGAGCTTTTAACGGTCCCTCCTCTCTTCATTGGACAAAGGGGCGGACAATTGAGGAATACCATTGGATTACCCAAAAAGTGAGGTATTCGTGGACACATTCGGACGTGTCCGCAGATAAATAGGGGCTTCCATTCGATGTTTGCCATTGTATATGCCCTAACCTCAATGTCCCCCTAGCATAGTCACAATCAAAGAAGTTACGGTTGAGCTTTGCAGAAATATCCTTGGGAGAGAGCATCACCATTTGTGGTTGTCGTGAGAAAGTACTTTCAAGGTGGATCTTGGAGTTGCTTGAAGCCAAAATATTCATATTAGGTTATGGAGCCTCTGCTCTCTTCTCTTTTGGGAGGACCAATGGATCTAGGGCTGGTCGATCTTTGAGATCGCACTCGAGCTACTTCTCCTAGTCTTGAGGCGAATTTGAAGTGGCCTACCATATGTGAGACCATCACTAATGAAAAGTGGATCACGGACATATACAATGCGTTTAACCCCTTGGAGTTATGGCAGTACGTCTGAGTCAGTCATTCACCTTATGTGTCACTCTAACTCGCTGATGTTTTGACTCCAAGCCATTCTAGAGGCAAAGAGCTCGACATCTCCGCCCTCTGGTGCCGTATGAAGTGCGGTTGGCCTCCACATAGGCCTCATCTTGGATGGACTTGAGGATAGCGGTCTACTCTACCAACTCCTACGCCTAGGGTGACCTCGAACTCCGTCATGGCGTCCTCCATGGCGAAGCTCATAATCGGCTCCGCCTCCTCCTCCAGATCTTCCTCCTCCTCGGTCTTGCTCCACTTTCGTCTCCTCCTCCTCATCTTGGTCCTCCTACTTCGGCGAATCCTGAGGCAGGTTGGCAGCGACACGAGCAGTGTGCCTTGCCCGGATCTCCTCCTCGAGCTACAACTGGTGTTCCAACGTCAACATGGCATAGGTGGCAATCCTCTGTCAGGCCATGGCTGGCGACTACGAGGTGGATGGAAGTTGGCGGCGCGGGTGGGAGGGAGAGTGAAGGAATGGGGATGGGCTAGGGTTGGGTTGCCGCCGTTCGGCTTAAATAGCCGGACATGCTCCCTCAGGCGGCACGCTGGAGCGGAACCACATGACTCTATGAATGTGTCTGCAGCGAGAACCAAAGGAGGCGTCCGTCGGACCGACAGTCTCTGCCTATGACTATGTGGCCCTTGAAGTCAGTGATGTGCCTTGCCCGGATCTCCTCCTCGAGCTACAACTGGTGTTCCAACGTCAACATGGCATAGGTGGCAATCCTCTGTCAGGCCATGGCTGGCGACTACGAGGTGGATGGAAGTTGGCGGCGCGGGTGGGAGGGAGAGTGAAGGAATGGGGATGGGCTAGGGTTGGGTTGCCGCCGTTCGGCTTAAATAGCCGGACATGCTCCCTCAGGCGGCACGCTGGAGCGGAACCACATGACTCTATGAATGTGTCTGCAGCGAGAACCAAAGGAGGCGTCCGTCGGACCGACAGTCTCTGCCTATGACTATGTGGCCCTTGAGGTCAGTGCTATGTGGCAAACGCGTCCGGGTGTCCCATATTCGTTCTAGATATGGACCGGATATGGGGACTGTCGGTCAGTCCGAGCGTTTGGGTCGAATTTGAACGGCGTGGTTGGATATGATTTTTGTGCTTGGGCAGTGACCGGGCAGTGCACCCGGGTGCTTGGGATGGATATGGGGTCATTGCTAGCTACCGCTGGCCTCCTTTTTTTTCTTTTAGGCACAACCCCTGGATAAGTGGATATGAGCGGAGCAAGGAGGCATCGACAACTTTTGGAAGATGACAACACTTGTTTTTAGAAATGGTCAGTTAAAAAACCTTTTTATTTTGAGATATAATTGTGCCATTTCTTTGAAGGTTTTTCTTGGAGGTGCTCATAGGGATAGGGTCTGCATGTGTGTTCATATGGATGAGTGTATGCGTGTATATATTTTTTCGCGAATACGCTTGGAAGCGTATCTTTGCATTGATAGGGGATAGAAAGTACAGGTTTACATCGCGGTTGCGTGCATAAGAAGGCGCTACGATGATGCAAGCGAGCAGGGGGAAGGGATGCTCAGCCCTACAAGATCAGTTACATTACAGGAATAATAGTGCTAAGCCCTTTGGCTCCGGCGCGGGTCAGGAGCGTGCCTCTTCTTGAATTGCCTCTAGTAGAGCGGCGGTGGAGGGAGCTATCTTGTCGAAGATCACAGCATTACAATGGCGCCAAATGGACCAAGCCGTAAGCACCGCAATGGTGGAGATCCCACGATGCTTGTCGGCAGGGATGAGAGGAAGGGATATTGCGACCGTGCAAGGGCCATTCCCCAGTAGTACTTCATTTTTTCTTTTTTTGCGATGACACAATACTTCAATAGGTTGATCCCTTATGCATTTTTCAAAATCACTAAAAACACATATTTGTAAAAGATATTTTGTACAGTTCATGCATGTTAGAATTTTGCACAGTTAAAACAAACATCTGTAAGAGATATTTTTGTACAGTTCATGCATGTTAGAGTTTTGAACCCTTTTTTTAGAACACAATACAAACCCAGATGCTCAAATATATACACATACACTTATCTCATAAATACACACGTAGACCATATCCTTATGAGCACATTCAAGAGAGTGAGCCGGCATATCATCTTGAGATTGACCAAGTCACCACAGGCGCCTTGTAGCCTCCTCTCACTGAACGTGCATCATCAGAAATCCTGAAATAAATCCAGGAAAATGCGAGGACCAGGCTATCACTCCAACCACAGGTTGGTTTACGTTTTGCACCGTTATTATTTTATACAAATCTCGCAGCAACGCACGGGCATATTTCTAGTTTTGTTAGTTTTAGTTGCATGTTGGTTTAAATACAATCTCTTTAATCACCACATTACCATTATGTTGGTCATCTTGGCTGTTTTTGGATGGGCTATTATGCACCAACTAGAAACCACCAGTTTGTATACGAGGTCTTCTGCCTAAACTTGATGATTCACTGCAGTAATAAACCACCATGCTCGATGTGGATTTTTGGGACATGGGTCTACACACCACTAATTCAGCAAAATAGAAATAAAAGAAATAAACAAAACAAAAGTTCAAAGCATTTTTGTGCCAAACATAGTCTAGCATAATACACACGTTTAAAATTTCGGGACAAAATGTGCTCTTTTGAGTGTATTGGTGTTATGTGCAGAAAGTATTGTCTAGTTGTTACTCTGAAAAATGATTTTGTTGGCACCTAGTGGTAGTATATGGTACACCTTATGCTGTTGACAAGGTAGATTTTATAGCTGAATTGCATGAAGTGTGTGATGGGTTGTCCTATCCTGTTCTATTTGGAGGTGATTTTAACTTGATAAGAGAAGCCAAGGAGAAATCATCTGGCAATATTAACAACTCCTGGGCTTTCTTATTTGATGATTGGATCAATAAATGGGGGCTCATGGAGATGAAGTTGGCTAATAGGGTTTATACCTGGGGAATAAGCAAGGTAACCATGTTTTTGCTACTATTGACAAGACTGTTTTCCACTACTGACTGGGATAGTCATTTCTCTTTAACCATTCTTTGTGTCCTCCCTAGAATTGGCAGTGATCACGCCCCTCTCCTTCTAGACACTGGAATTGGGGGCAGTAAAATGAACAAACCTTTCAAATTTGAGAAATGGTGGTTGGGACAACCTGGTTTCTCTAAAATGGTAAAACAAGTTTGGGCCACTCCCCCTCCTTATAGTTCTTCCATGAAACATGGCAGTTTAAAACTAAACTCTTCAGACAAAAAGCTAAAAGGTTGGAGTATCAACCTTGAGGCTGCTATTTGAGGAAAAAAGAAGAATCTCCTGCAAGAATTTGATATTCTTGATGTTTTTTCTGAGCAAAATAGGGTCTCTGCTAAGGATATCCTCGGGATGAATGAAATCAAAAAGGAATTGGAGGAAATATGAAAAAAAAATACTGCCATGTGGCAGAGATCCAGAGACCGGAAAATGTTATAGGGTGATAAAAACACATCTAATTTTCACGCTGTGGCTAACCAGCATAGGCAGAAAAACCATATGTCTGTGTTAGAAGGCCCTGATTGCCCCATTCATTCCACAAAGATATGTTAGAGGTTGCTACTAATTTTTACAAAGACCTTTTTGGTTTTGAACTGAAACCTAATATTCATTTGGGTGATCAGTTTTGGTCTGCTGAAGAACTTGTTACAGAAGCTGAGAATGAAATCCTTGAGAAACCTTTTACAGAAGATGAAAACAAAGAAGCCATTATGGGATCTTATGCTAATGGAGCTCCTGGTCCTGATGGCTTGTCCTTTCTTTTTTATCAAACTTTCTAGGAAGTGATAAAAAAGATTTTATGGCCTTGGTAAGGGACTTTGAATGTGGTGCTTTAGATATACAAAGAACCAGCTAATCTACTGTTACTCTTATTACGAAAGAACCAGATGGTAGACATATGAAGAATTTTAGACCTATCTTTTTAGCAATTGCTCAATAAAGATTTTTAGTAAAGCTATGTGCAACAGAGTGTCCCCTATTGGAAATAGATCGCTCTCTCCATGTCACTCTACTTTTGTTAGAGCCAGATTTATTTTAGAAAGCGCAGTTACTGCTCATGAAGCTATCCATGAGCTTCACAAGACAGGCAAGCCTAGGGTTGTCCTAAAATTGGACTGTGAGAAAGCGTATGATAGAGTTAATTGGGACTTTTTGGTCAAAATGTTAACTTCTCGAGGCTTTGGGACTAAATGGATAAGTTCGATCTTATCAATACTCTAGAACAGCTCTTTTTCTATTAAGATTAATGATACTATTGGCCCATATTTTGTGGGTGGCAAAGGATTGAAACAGGGGGGTCCCATCTATCCCATCCTTTTCAATCTATTTGCGGATGTTTTCTCTAGAATTTTAGCCAAGGCCGTTAGGGGGAAAAATTCGGGGATTATTCCTCACATCATTCCTAATAGCATGATTAGTTTACAAATATGCCGACGATATTGTACTCTTCTTAGATCCTGACGTTGATCATGCAAAAATCTCAAGTGGTTGCTAGCTTGCTTTGAGAACCTTTCTGGGTTAAAGATCAACTATGACAAATGTGAGTTGGTCCCCATTAATTTAGATGAAACAAGTAAAAAAATGCTATCGCAAATCTTTTGCTGCAAAATTGGGTCTTTCCCTCTCAAATACCCGGGGTCCCACTACACTATTTAAAATTGAGGAGAGAGGACCTTCGGCCCATTATTGATAAGATCATTAAAATAATTTGTGGGTGGAGAGGCAAGCTACTCAGTTATGAGGCTAAGCTGGTGTTGCTACAAACCTGTATTGCTAGCATCCCAATGTACCTAATGTCCGTTATAAAATTTCCCAAATGGGCTATTAAGGCGATTACTTCACAAATGGCTCACTTCTTCTGGGGGAACTTGGGTGATAATCATAAATATCACCTGGCCAATTGGGGGTTTGTATCCCAAAAAAAGATTTTAGTGGTTTAGGTGTGGTTAATCTACAAGAATTTAGCATGGCTTTGTTAGCCTCGTGGTCTAAAAGATTCTTCTTGGGTGGTGACAAAGACTGAAAAAACTTAGTTAATCACAAATACAAGACTGACAAGCCTAAGTTGCTCTGTGCCAATCCTGATGTTGGGTCCCCTTTCTAGAAAGGAGTCACCTGGGCGTTTGCTGGAGCTAGACCATTTTATAAATGGAAACTAGGGAATGAACATAATATTAGCTTTTGGCATGATACTTGGGCTAGCGACTCATGTCTAAAAACCCAATTCTGGGAGGTTTATGACATTTGCCAACAGCAAGAATGTACTGTAGCACAAGTAAGGGATGGTGTGACCCTGAAACTTACTTTTGAGTGGTGTGTGGATGTGCACTTCCTGGTCAGATGGCAGGAGTTGCTTCAACTGCTCTCTACTAATATTCCTAGGGATGAAGAGGATCACCCTATTTGGATGCTGGAGGCGTCTGCGATTTACTCTGTTAAGTCCTTATATAATATGATCAATTGGGGTGGGGTTTCTACTCCTATTTGGAAGAACTTCTGGAAAATTTTGGTACCACATAGATACCTGGTATTTATATCGTTAGCCTTCCATAATAAGATCCTTACTAGAGATAACATGGCCAAGAGACGTCCTATGAATGACAAAACCTATTTGTTTTCTTGTGAAAATGAATTTGTGAACCATTTGTTTTTGTTTTTGAGTGTGTGGTTGCAAAAGAGATTTGGAAAATTGTTGCTGAATCTTTTGATTTTGGATATCCACAATGCATGACAACCCTGTCGGAACTATGGGGTGCTAATAATAAAAAAGACTGTTATTAACATTGCCTGTGTTGCTACCATTTGAAGCATTTGGACCATATGTAACGATATCTGTTTCCAGGGCGTGCCGTGGACAAGTATACGGGTGATCTTGGGGAGAGCTTGTGCTCTGCTATATCAGTGGAAGATCTTATGTACAGGGGACCAATCGGTGTTACTACGGCGTTGTCTCCTCCCGCTGGACCGGCGGAGAGGCGAGCTGCTGCGCATCGCGTGGTAGGGAGGACCAAGGCTGGAGTGAAAGGGGGACTAGCTGGCCTCATGCTCAAGGCGCACTCCGGGTGATCTCAGTTCCTGCGCGAGGATGACATCTTGTTGTAATAGCCTAGGTTTCCCCTTGTTCGCTTGCTGGCTCTGGATGTTTTGCTAAACCACTTGCTGCCTGGTGCAGCCTTCCTTTCTTCTACTCTTTGTAGTTGTAGTTGCTTTTATTCTAGCCTACTACTTTGGCTAGGTCCGAGAGGCTACTAAACTTGTTTGGACGTGCGAACCAACCTGTGGTTGAATGATTAAAGGAACTGTGGTATCCCCAGCTAGTCCTGGCCATGGGCAGCCCGGCCCGAAAAAACCCGACCCGGCCCGGCCTTGTCCACGAGCCGGGCTCAGGCCTAGGTTTTGAGCCCGATGCCCGAGCCGGGCCCGGGCCCGTCATTTATGCCATTTAAGGAAGAGGCCCGGCCCATGGCCCGAGGCCCGACGGGCTTTTAGCATGATCGGCCAAGCTCGGGCCCAATTTTTAGGCCTGACAACCGGGCTGGGCCAAGCTCGGGCCTGGGTTTTTTGCGTCGGGCTTTGTTTGGCCTGGCCCGAAGCCCGGCCCGAGGGATGGCCAGGTATTATGCCAGACTATGTAATACGATAGAATACAGCATAAATCATTTTGTCCTGAAATTTTAAACATGAGTATTATGCCAGACCATGTATGTTGCCAAAATGTTTCAAAAATATTTGACTTCTTAATTTTTATTTTCAATTTGGGTGCACGCACACCCAGGTTCATGCTCGTGTAGCTAGTACTGTATCTCGGTAACCTATCATGCTGTTATCAACACTAGCAAATTGTTCGTGCTTTGCACGTCATTTAAATATACATAAAAAGCATAGAAAAATACATTTGAATATATTTTTTTCTTTCCTAAAATCATATTGGACAAGATCCAACTTGGTTCTTACCTCCAGATTGTTAGCATCAGATAAGCATGTGGATAGATGCTTCTAGAACACATGAGATGGTAGAGTTGGGGTTCAATTGGAAGGCCATGTGGCAAAATCCTATGTGTTGAAAACTTTATCCAACAGATGATAATGCTTGGATTTGCTATCTCTTGACCGTTGGATGGGCATATCCAACGACTAATACTTGAAGCTATTGGCACACTATATAGATGGTATAGATAAGAGAATTTGCAGAAACTTTACATAGCACCCAAAGCTTTTATTCACCCAGAGGATTATTCAGCCACCCTCCTGTATGAAATTTATGGTAGCCTGGCATACTTATAGAACAATCCGACGGCTTTCAGCACACAAATTATACAGCAATCTCAGACTGCAACAGCTGAAAAGAATTGGACAACAGATTCTACACACAGCTAATTCCGTGGGTAGTTTCTCAGAATCCGATTCTCCAGAATCAGCAGCTGAAAAGAACTAACCGGTACCCTAGGGAACTCATCCATCAAAGTCTTGATTTTGCTGAGGAGCCCATAACGATCATCACTTTACCGACCGCTTTCCTATCTCTCAAGTCAGCAAAAGCGAGATGGGCCTGTAAAATTTTCAAAAGTTATATGGTAAATCTCCACATATTGGAAGATGGTACATGCAATCTTGGATTTGATCCAAGAACTATTTAAGAGCTTCGATATACGAGTATAACTACTACTCTGATAAGAGCATGACCACCGACCACTTACATTTCTGCTAAGGATGGCCTGATATACATTTATACCAGAAATAAAGTGATGAAAACCACCACGTTAGGTCAAATTATGCTGGTAGAAATTTTTATGTTAGAAACAAAACATTAATGTTGACGCATAGACACGGAGAAGTGGTGTTCTCTTAGATAGTTCCAGCAGCCTAGCACACAAACAGAAATACTATGAATTTGTAAGCACCAAATGATAGCAATGTAATGAATATAGATAGGCGACATGGCAGTCAAATGGTGTAAACAATGCAATTACAATTTACCCAACCATAGTTCACAAAACGCCCTTAGACACCATAAAATTCTGACATGAGGATATGTTAAGGTATGCAGAGGCAAGCACCACAGGTAGTCATGTAATGACTAAACGAGAAATTCCAGCCTGCTGCAACTATTGTGAAGTTTATTAATGTCGCTTACCTCAGCGAGCCTGTAGGTGTGTGAAAGTTTAACTGTTATCAAACCCTTTGAAAGCCATGACAGGAGTTCGTTAAGTGAGTCGATGAGTACTGCTGGCCGGTGAGTTAAGTAGCTTCCCCAGTACAGACCATGAATTGTCCAGTTCTGAAACATCACACCACCATTAGCTAGTAGTATTCTGCAGAAAGCAGTTCTATCACTATTCACAGTATCCTTACTACGTAAGTTCTTTTCTAGTGCTGTAACGTCTAAATATACTGAATTCCGAATATTGCCATCTTATATTCTAGTGCTATCAACTAACTTACTGAAATAAATACAACTTCACATTGATTGATCGTATTGCATTATCTTGCATTTATGATTTTGATATGAACTTACATGATTGCATCCATGGTACTGACTGATGGATTCTCAAATTAGTTTCAATATGATGTTGCAGGAATCAACAGACTTGAGTGGTGTGTCTCTTCTTTAGCAAGCTAAAGTTTGTCATGTCGAATGCCTATTCTAGGTACATGTAGTAGGCTCTTCTGATTCTAGCAATGCAGTAAAAAGACCAATACACAGAGCAATTAAGATAAGTACTGAAAGCCAACATTGAGTCAATTCCACATATAAAGCAGAAGACCTTAACCTTCATGTCTAAATACACCAGTATACCTTAATAAGTGCAATGTTAGCTCGAATAACTGGAATATCCCCACTAGCAAATCCAATGAGCAGAATATGTGCACCCCAATTGAGAAGTTTCAAGCTATCTTGAGTAAGCTTGCCACCAACAGGGTCATATAAAACATCGACACCTTTGAGATCACTAGCCTTTAAAAAGGACTTGGCACTTTCAATAACATTCTCCTTGCTCGAGTCAATCACATGATCGGCTCCTATTGACTTGAGATACTGCAATTTCTCAACTCCCCTGAACTCAATACGAATAATATTATGGACCAGAAAAATTAGTCAAATATGAAGTAACATAACAACAACCTATGACCCAGAATACATAACAAGGATTGAAGAATTTAATTTGTTGTGCTAAACTGCTAATCACCTGGCAACTGCAATAACAATAGCACCGCATACTTTTCCTATCTGTACAGCAGATACCCCAACACCGCCGGCAGCACCAAGTACAAGTAGCACCTGATATTACAACTTAGATTAGTGAGAATCACCAAAGCCTAGGGGGTACAGCAGATAAATGCATAACGCATACTGTACTTATTTTTTATATTTGTTGGGGTATATACATGCTTAATAAATAATCGTTCCCTAAATATTAAGAGAACCTGCATATACAATTAACATCCTTCACTGCAGGTCTTTATATATGTGCATATTAACAGTAGGCAATATAGTAGTTCCATCAACTAGAACGCAAAATTCCCCCGCAAAAGAAAAAAAAAATCTCCTACCACCGTGCAACTTCCCTTCTCCCATTGCCATCACAATACGAGACAATGCAATGTAACCATGTACAGTTATGATCTGGTTGATGAATGTATGATTGAACTTTCAGAAGTGTATCTAGTTGCTGAATCGATTTTTGCCCACTGGAATGCTGCAATCCTAGAGTTGCTATGTTTGTGTAACAACTAGAGGCGGTATGGTCTGTTTGCTTCCAAACTACACTGTTTATGTTTTGGGAACGGACCTGCTATCTAACAGCTTTCATGAATCATTAATTAGAGCAGATCCCTAGTTAAGTGGATCCTTGAAGAGTCAGGAGCGTGGAGCTGGAAAATGAGGATCTGGAGCTCAAACGGAATAATCCCTAAAAAACGTGTGAGCAAAATTGATCTTTTGCATAGGCCATCAGATATTACTGTTTATCCCATAACATAGTCTGTACAAAGTGATACCAAAAATACAAAGTCATTTGAAGAGAACACATCACCCCATTTACAGTCAATTTGAGGCCTAAAAGTGACCAACCATGGAAGTTGAAAACTTTCAAATGGAACTTTAAAAACTTAAGGCTTAAAGGGAACGTCTTTCAAAGTTGAAGACCAAGAAATGACTTTGGCCTCTTACAACAGCTAGGATTAGGACTAACGTACGAGCAAAATCTGAGAGTCCACATATTGCAACTTCCTAGGAATACTCGTTCCTTCCTCCCTCTCTCCGTAATTTTCTCTCCATCGACTCAGTCGGCGCGTCGGGAGGGATTTGCGGCCTGGAACGCTAATGTCTTCTCCTTTTCCCACCACTTTGCCACCTCTCATGCTCTCTCCGTTGACCTCTCTCTCTGCCTAGATAGCTCTCCCCTTAGGATCACCAACGTTTATGCCCCCTGCGCCCACGGCGCCAAAGAAGCCTTTCTCGCCGAGTTGGCCGGCCATGCACCTCACAACCCCGTTCCCTGGACAATCTTGGGAGACTTTAATCTCATTAGGTCGCCTGATGACCGTAGCAACAACAACTTTTCTCGCTCGGAGGCTAAATGGTTCAATGATTTCATTAATGATCTCGCGCTCATCAACCTTCCTCTCCGTGATCGTCAGTTTACGTGGTCTAGCCGGCAAACCTCCCCGACTCTTGCTCGCCTCGACCGTGTTCTCGTTAACACCGTTTGGGACTCTGCTTTCCCCACCTCCACACTTTCATCTTTTACACGCTCCACCTCTGACCACGTCCCCCTGCTTGCTTGCATCTCCTCGGCGGCCCCCAGATCACGTATTTTCCGGTTCGAGAACTCTTGGACGCTTCATCCGTCCTTCCGAAACTCCATTCGTTCCACTTGGCTATCTGCGTTTCAGGCTGATGCCACTGCCCGTCTTGTGGCACGGCTTCGTCAGTGTCGCCTCAGTTGTAAACGTTGGGCTAGACGAGTTGCGCCGGCTGCCCAGCGCAAGAACGATTGCCGCGTGCTCATTGACATCCTTGACCGTATTGAGGAGATCCGTCACCTCTCTACTCTTGAGGCCCTTCTTCGTACCCTCACAGTTGCAGCTCTGCATGCCTCTGTTAAGGAGCGTGTCTCCTATTGGAAACTTAGAGCGAAATGCCGCTACGCCATCGACGGTGACGAAAACACTGGGTTTTTTCATGCGTCTGCTTCCGCTCGCTTCCGTAGGAACTGCATCCCTGTCCTCTCCTTCGAGGGCCGCGAGATCACTTCTCATGAGGGCAAGGCGACCGTCCTCCGGGACTACTACAAAACTCTTCTCGGCACCACGACCCCTTGTGCCTGGACTTTCTCTCTCTCCGACTTGTACCCCGACACAACTCCTCTCCCCGACTCCCTCTCAGCCCCCTTTACCGCGGACGAGGTGCGAAGCGCCTTCTTCGACATGAACCGTCTGTCTAGCCCCGGGCCGGACGGTTTTGGACCGTCATTCTATGTCTCCTTTTGGGACGTCCTTTCTGCTGATGTGCAGGCTGTTTTTCACGACTTCTTTGCCAGCACTATCGATCTTACTAGAATCAACCGTGCCTTCCTAGTTCTCCTGCCAAAAACTGAGGCGGCTCGCTCCCCCTCAGACTTCCGGCCTATCTCGCTGCAAAACTGCATCATGAAATCCATCACAAGGGCCCTCTGCTCCCGCCTTCAGCAGCACATCCACTCCCTGGTGGATCCGGACCAGACGGGGTTCCTTCCCGGAAGGCGCATCTCGGAGAACATCGTTTATGCCGCTGACCTCCTCCATGCCTGCCACGCGCGCAAGGTCCCCACTGTGGTGTTTAAAATCGACTTCCGCAAAGCTTTTGACTCTATCAACTGGTCTAGCCTTCTCACGATCTTGTCCGCACGGGGGTTTGACGACCGTTGGTGTGGATGGATCCATGCCATCCTCTCAACCGGACACACGTCAGTTCTTCTTAACAATGTTCCTGGGGATTGGATCCTTTGCCGGAACGGCCTTCACCAAGGCGATGCCCTATCCCCTTATCTCTTTATTATTGTTGCCGATGTCCTTCAGCGCCTCATGAGGGCGGCCAGCACTTCCGGGCAACTAGTGCACCCAATCGACCCCTCCCTCCCTTGCCCCGTCCTGCAGTACACCGACGATACCCTTATCCTTTGTCGAGCCGACACTCCCTCCGTCACTCATCTTAAACAAACTCTCGATGCCTTTGCCCTCGCAACAGGGCTTTCTATTAACTTTCATAAGTCCGGGTTCATTCCCATGCATTGCGCCCCCGAGCTGTCGACCGAAATGGCCTCCATCCTCGGATGTCCTATCTCCACCTTCCCCCAACCCTACCTAGGTCTCCCTCTCTCCCCTCTCAAACTCCCCATCTCTGCCTATGACCCCCTCATCAGATCATTTGACCGCTATTTGTCCGGTTGGCGCGCTCTTCTCATTTCCTCGGGCGGTAGGCTTGTCCTTTGCAATGCGGTGTTAAATAACCTTGCCACCTATTACATGTGTTCCTATATGCTGCCCCCTGGAGTGCTTGAGGCAATCGATCGTCGGCGCCATGCTTTCTTTTGGACCGGCAAGGATACTTGCTCCGGTGCTCGTTGTTTAATTGCTTGGGACAAGGTGTGCGTTGATGTGCAGGAAGGCGGACTCGGCATGCGCGACCTCCGGAGACAAAATATGTGCCTCCTTCTCAACTTCGTCGACGCTCTTCATCGGCCCAGCTCCCCGCCCTGGAAGCTCTGGTTCCTCCGTCACGTCAGGGGCGATGTTGGGGACCCCTGCTCGGCGCCTTCGTTCCTCCAGAAGATCATCCAGGCAGCGCTACCGATCTACCGATCCATCACTCGGGTGCAGCTTGGTGATGGGCGCACTACCTCCTTCTGGCAGGATCGGTGGCTCCCAGGGGGTGCGCTCTGTTTCACCTTCGAGGCGCTCTTCTCCCACTCGACGCGGCCCAACGCCTCGGTCGCTGCGGTCATGGAGGACGGCCCCGCGCTTCAGCCGAGGCTTTCCACGGTGGCGGGCGTTCAGCTTGGAGCCGTGCACGCACTCCTGCGGGATGTTCGTCTGCTGGCCGCGCATGACCGCCGCTTCATGGCGTGGGGAGGCGACCTTGCTTTCAGCTCGCGGGCTGCTTTCCGCGTCCTGTCACCACACGGCGTGCTCGATCAGGACTCCATCGACATCTGGGGTTCTCGGCTCCCTGGAAAAATCAAGATCTTTGCAAGACTTTTGGTTGGCGATCGGCTTAGCACTCGGGCTAATCTGTACGCCAAAGACTGCGCTCCTTCATCGACTTGTGCCTCCTGCCATGCGGCGGAGACGGCGGACCATCTCTTCGCTGCCTGTCCTCGTGTGGCACCGGTCTGGGCCAGACTTGGCTTGGGCCCCTTTCTCTCCGTGGGTGAAATTCTCTCTACTTCGCCCGCGCCGCAAATTAATGGTTCTGCCTGGCGAGATGGCCTCTACATGCTGCTTTGGAACGTGTGGAAAGCCAGGAACAATGTGGTCTTCAACTCCATCAGCTGCACGACCGGCGACGTTCTCCGGCGCGCGGCCGACGATGCGCTTCTTTGGTCCAAACGTTTTGAGACTGGATCGAGCGAACAGCTCCTCCTGTTCCGCTCCTTCCTTATCTCGGGCACTTAGTTTACCTCTCTCTCTCTCTCTCTTTTTTGTTTCTTTGCCTCAGTGCATCTCCAAGTAAAAGACCAATTAAGAATGCCACATAAATAATGTGCAGTGCATATCATATACCCCCGCTGTAAATAAATATAAGATCGTTTATCTTATATTTCTTTACAGAGGGAGTACATATAGAATTGCATATAAAGAATGTTCAATAGATATCAGATAGAATGGCACATAAATAATGTCGGAAGCAAATGGGGAGCCCACCTGACCAGCCTTTAGTTGAGCTCTGTGGGCAAGGGCCAAATGTGATGTACCAAATGCAACAGGTAATGCTCCAGCAGCGACGAGGTCACATCCATCAGGGACTGCGTATCTGGAACACCATAAAATGGTACCGATTTAACAGTAAAACTCACCGCAATAACTAGAAGGTTTTGCTATTTTAAAGTTGCCTCGTTTAAGCTGATTTTTCTATAGATTGTAATACATTTGGTCCTTTGCTAAGTCTATGCTATCTGATTCGCACCAAATGCTAACGCATTAAACCAAAATACTTCGAGCGTCCATCTAAGAAGAAAATATCTGTGTAGATCAAACAACCGGAAGCTAACAAAGAGTAACTAGCTACAGAAATTGCCAACCAGGAGAGGGAGAACAAACTCACAGAGCCTTCTCGTCGGCGACGACAAGCTCGGCGAAGGACCCGACGCTAGCGAGGGAACAGACGCGGTCGCCGGGGCGGAATCTGCGCACGCCGGGGCCGACGGCGTCGACGACGCCGGCGTAGTCGGACCCCGGGACGTAGGGCAGCGGGGGGCGCTCCTGGTACTTGCCCTGCACTTGTAGGAACGTCGCAAAATTGAGGCTGGTTGCCGCCACGCGCACCCGCACGGAGGTCGGCGAGGACAGCTCCGGAATTGGTCGGTCACCGGAGACCGCCGCAAACGGCGAGTCCTCGCCGCCGGGCGGCAGCGTGGGATCGCCGAGCTTCCGCACCACGAGCGCCTCCATTTCCTAGGTTGGGGTTTGGACTCTGGAGGAGGTTCGGATTTGGACGGAGCTTTCGCACCACCAACCGCCCTGCCTACTACAGCGTTGGAAGGTTGCGTACACTCGGAAGTGTCACTCGAATACCCGCACAAATGCACAAAATTCCGAAACAACTGTACAGTAACAAAAATATAAAAAAAATGAGTTTTCCTTTTATGAACATCTCTGCCATCCTACAAAATTTCGCCACCAAAAAACATGCATAGTGGTCTGTGTCGAAAAACAGAAAATAAGTGCTCCGAAAGGATGTTAGAACATACGTTGACATAAAAGTATTTAGATTTTTTAACTGTCTTTACTATTTTTCAGATTTACTGTTCATGTGAGTGTATCAGAGTTCGAGCATAGATAATCCATATCCATCTCAGTAGCAATTTCTCGTTTCAATGTACTAAAGCCCTACATGTATCGACGACACGGTGGACCACATGACACATGTCACCTGCACGCGGACTTGTCATTGAAGCGAAGACCCATCTACCAACTGACATAGAAGGTCCACACATCTAGTAACATCGTCAAAAGAATATGACCATAAAAATATGACCTGTATGTGGAGTGTCTAGTCCAGGGTGCATATGCACCCGTATGAACAGTAAAATACGAAAAAAAAACAGGCAAGAAAAAAACTGAACTTTGCTGTACAAACATTATCGATTGTTTCACATGTGTGCAAAGTTTGTGATAAAAAAAATGATCAGTGCTCTAGATTAAAAAAAGCAAAATCAAAGCTCCAAAATTTCTATTTGTGAAAATATTTTGAAGCAATGTTCTTTTCTCACCAATCCTCCATGTATTTCATTCCATCACGAAACTTTGCACGAATGTGAGACATTCAACGATGTTTGTTACAATCCTCGCAAAAGAAATGATGTTTCTTACAAAAAATATCACATTTCCTTAAAGAAAAATCTTACTTTACTATTACCGTGAGTGCACATGCACCTGAGAGCAGAAGGACACTTCCGCTCAATCCATTCCATCAAAAGTAAACTCGATTTTTATTATTACTATTATCATTATTATTGTTATTATTATTATTTTGAAATGTGATAATAACATTCTATCAAGGTCTTCATATGGATCTGAGCCGTCAAAAGTGTATGGTCATATAGAGCATTGTTCTGGAGCGCGTTCCTGATACGTCTCCAACATATCTATAATTTTTTTCATTTCATGTTGTTACATTATCATTCTTGATGTTTTGCAATCATTTTATAGCAACTTTATATCTTTTGGGGAACTAACCTATTGACATAGTGCCCAATGTCAGTTGCTGTTTTTTTGTTTGTTTTTTTACTTCGCAGAATATTCCTATCAAACGGAGTCCAAACGTAGCGAAACTTTTTAGAGATTTTTTTTGGACAGAAGACAACTTGGGAGCCAAGGAAGCACCAAAGGGGAGGCCCGTGGGGCCCACAAGACACCAGGGCGCGCTAGAGGCCCCTGGCGTGCTCTGATGGGTTGTGAGGCCCATGGGGGTCTCCTCCACCGCCTCTTGGCTCTATAAATACCTAAATATTTCAGAAATCCTAGGGGAGTCGACGAAACATAATTTCAGCCGCCGCAAGTTCCAGAACCACGAGATCCAATCTAGAGCACGATTCTGGCACTCTGTGGGAGGGGAACACGATCACAGAGGGGTTCATCATCCTTATTGGTGCTCCTCCGATAAAGTGTGTGTTGGAAATATGCTCTAGAGGCAATAATAAAATGGTTATTATTATATTTCATTGTTCATGATAATTGTCTATTGTTCATGCTATAATTGTGTTATCCGGAAATCGTAATACATGTGTGAATACATAGACCACAACACGTCCCTAGTGAGCCTCTAGTTGACTAGCTCGTTGATCAAAAGATAGTCATGGTTTCCTGACTATGGACATTGGATGTCATTGATAACGGGATCACATCATTAGGAGAATGATGTGATGGACAAGACCCAATCCTAAGCTAGCTCAAAGATCGTGTAGTTTGTTTGCTGTAACTTTTTTGAATGTCAAGTGTCATTTCCTTAGACCATGAGATTGTGCAACTCCCGGATACCGTAGGAGTGCCTTGGGTGTGCCAAACATCAACATAACTGGGTGACTATAAAGGTACATTACAGGTATCTCGAAAGTGTCTATTGGTTTGGCACGAATCGAGACTAGGATTTGTCACTCCGTATAACGGAGAGGTATCTCTGGGCCCACTCGGTAATGCATCATCATAATAGCTCAATGTGATCAAGTGGTTGATCACGGGATCATGCATTACGGTACGAGTAAAGTGACTTGCCGGTAACGAGACTGAACAAGGTATTGGATACCGATGATCGAGTCTCGGGCAAGTAATATACCGATTGACAAAGGGAATTGTATACGAATTGATTGAATCCTCGACATCATGGTTCATCCGATGAGATCATCGTGAAGCATGTGGGAGCCAACATGGGCATCCAGATCCCGCTGTTGGTTATTGACCGGAGAGTCGTCTCGGTCATGTCTGCATGTCTCCCGAACCCGTAGGGTCTACACACTTAAGGTTCGGTGACGCTAGGGTTGTTAGGAAGACTTGTATGTGATTATCGAATGTTGTTCGGAGTCCGGATGAGATCCCGGACGTCACGAGGAGTTCCGGAATGGTCCGGAGGTGAAGATTTATATGTAGGAAGTTGTCATACGGTCACCGGAAAGGTTCGGGGGCATATCGGTATTGTACCGGGGCCACCGGAGGGGTTCCGGGGGTCCACCGGGAGGGGCCACCTCTCTCGGAGGACCTAATGGGCTGTAGAGGAAAGGGGAACCAGCCCTACATGGGCTGGACGCATCCCCCCCTTGGGCCCATGCGCCTAGGGTTGGGGGAAACCCTAAAGGGGGCGCCCCCTTGCTTGGGGGGCAAGCCCCCTCCCCTTGCGCCCCCCCCCCTCTAGATCTCATCTAGAGGGGGCCCCTTCCTCCTTCCCCTATAAATAGAGGGGCAAGGGGAGGGCTGCATACAACATCCAAGGCGCAGCCCTCCCCTCCCCAACACTCTCCTCCTCCGTAAGAGCTTGGCTGAGACCTGCCGGAGTACTGCAGCTTCACCACCACCACACCGCCGTGCTGTTGGGACCTCTTCCTCAACCTCTCCCTCCTCCTTGCTTGGATCAAGGCACGGGAGACGGTCCTCGCTCCCGTACGTGTGTGAAACGCGGAGGTGCCGTCCGTTCGGCGCTAGGATCTTCGGTGATTTGGATCACGACGAGTACGACTCCATCAACCCCATTTTCTTGAACGCTTCCGCTCATGATCTACAAGGGTATGTAGATGCACTCCTATCTCCCTGGTTGCTAGATGACTCCATAGATTGATCTTGGTGATGCGTAGAAAATTTTAAAATTCTGCTACGTTACCCAACAGTGGCATCATGAGCTAGGTCTATGCATAGTTACTATGCATGAGTAGAACACAAAGCAGTTGTGGGCGTCGATATTGTCAATTTACTTGCCGTTACTAGTCTTATCTTGATTCGGCGCATCGTGGATGAAGCGGCCCGGACCGACCTTACACGTACGATTACGTGAGACTGACCGATTGACATGCACTAGTTGCATAAGGTGGCTGGCGGAGTTTGTCTCTCCCACTTTAGTCGGATCGGATTCGATGACAGGGTCCTTATGAAGGGTAAATAGAAATTGGCAATTCACGTTGTGGTTTTGGCGTAGGTAAGAAACGTTCTTGCTAGAATCCTATAGCAGCCACGTAAAAACTTGCAACAACAATTAGAGGACGTCTAACTTGTTTTTGCAGCAAGTGTTTTGTGATGTGATATGGCCAAAGGATGTGATGAATGATATATGTGATGTATGAGATGATCATGTTCTTGTAATAGGAATCATGACTTGCATGTCGATGAGTATGACAACCGGCAGGAGCTGTAGAAGTTGTCTTTACTTATTTATGACCTGCGTGTCAACATAAACGTCATGTAATTACTTTACTTTATTGCTAAAGCGTTAGCCATAGTAGTAGAAGTAATAGATGACGAGACAACTTCAAGAAGACACGATAATGGAGATCATGGATCATGCGAGTGACAACGATGATCATGGAGCCCCGAAGATGGAGATCAAAGGAGCAAATGATATTGGCCATATCATGTTACTATTTGATTGCATGTGATGTTTATATGTTTTACATCTTATTGCTCAGAACGACTGTAGCTTAAATAAGATGATCCCTCGAAATAATTTCAAGAGAGTGTTCCCCCTAACTTGCACCGTTGCGAAGGTTCGTTGTTTCGAAGCACCACGTGATGATCGGGTGTGATAGATTCTAACGTTCGAATACAATGGGTGTAAGCCAGATTTACACACGCAATACACTTAGGTTGACTTGACGAGCCTAGCATGTACAGACATGGCCTCGGAACACAGAAGACCGAAAGGTCGAGCATGAGTCGTATAGAAGATACGATCAACATGAAGATGTTCACCGATGTTGACTAGTCCGTCTCACATGATGATCGGACACGGCCTAGTTAACTCGGATCATGTTATACTTAGATGACTGGAGGGATGTCTATCTGAGTGGGAGTTCATTGAATAATTTGATTAGATGAACTTAATTATTCATGAACTTAGTCTAAAATCTTTACAATATGTCTTGTAGATCAAATGGCCCACGTTGTCCTCAACTTCAACGCATTCCTAGAGAAAACCAAGCTGAAATACGATGCAGCAACTATACGGACTGGGTCCGGAACCTGAGGATCATCCTCATAGCTGCCAAGAAAGATTATGTCCTAGAAGCACCGCTAGGTGACGCACCCGTCCCACAGAACCAAGACGTTATGAACGCTTGGCAGACACGTGCTGATGATTACTCCCTCGTTCAGTGCGGCATGCTTTACAGCTTAGAACCGGGGCTCCAAAAGCGTTTTGAGAGACACGGAGCATATGAGATGTTCGAAGAGCTGAAAATGGTTTTTCAAGCTCATGCCCGGGTCGAGAGATATGAAGTCTCCGACAAGTTCTTCAGCTGTAAGATGGAGGAAAATAGTTCTGTCAGTGAGCACATACTCAAAATGTCTGGTGGCATAACCGCTTGACTCAGCTGGGAGTTAATCTCCCGGATGACGCGGTCATTGAAAGAATCCTTCAGTCGCTTCCACCAAGCTACAGAGCTTTGTGATGAACTTCAATATAGGGGATGTCAAAGACCATTCCTGAGGTATATTCAATGCTGAAATCAGCAGAGGTAGAAGTCAAAAAGGAACATCAAGTGTTGATGGTGAATAAAACCACTAAGTTCAAGAAAGGCAAGGGTAAGAAGAACTTCAAGAAGGACGGCAAGGGAGTTGCCGCGCCCGTAAGCAAGCTGCCGGGAAGAAGCAAAAGAATGAACCCAAGCCGAGACTGAGTGTTTTTATTGCAAAGGGAAGTGGTCACTGGAAGCGGAATTGCCCCAAATTGAAGGAAATATGCCCTAGAGGCAATAATAAAGTTATTATTTATTTCCTTATATCATGATAAATGTTTATTATTCATGCTGGAATTGTATTAACCGGAAACATAATACATGTGTGAATACATAGACAAACAGAGTGTCACTAGTATGACTCTACTTGACTAGCTCGTTAATCAAAGATGGTTATGTTTCCTAACCATGAACAAAGAGTTGTTATTTGATTAACGAGGTCACATCATTAGTTGAATGATCTGATTGACATGACCCATTCCATTAGCTTAGCACCCGATCATTTAGTATGTTGCTATTGCTTTCTTCATGACTTATACATGTTCCTATGACTATGAGATTATGCAACTCCCGTTTGCCGGAGGAACACTTTGGGTGCTACCAAACGTCACAACGTTACTGGGTGATTATAAAGGAGCATTACAGGTGTCTCCAAAGGTAGATGTTGGGTTGGCGTATTTCGAGATTAGGATTTGTCACTCCGATTGTCGGAGAGGTATCTCTGGGCCCTCTCGGTAATGCACATCACATAAGCCTTGCAAGCATTGCAACTAATGAGTTAGTTGCAAGAAGATGTATTACAGAACGAGTAAAGAGACTTGCCGGTAACGAGATTGAACTAGGTATTGGAATACCGACGATCGAATCTCGGGCAAGTAACATACCGATGACAAAGGGAACAACGTATGTTGTTATGCGGTCTGACCGATAAAGATCTTCGTAGAATATGTAGGAGCCAATATGGGCATCTAGGTCCCACTATTGGTTATTGACCGGAGACATGTCTCGGTCATGTCTACATTGTTCTCGAACCCGTAGGGTCCGCACGCTTAAGGTTACGATGACAGTTATATTATGAGTTTATGCATTTTGATGTACCAAAGGTTGTTCAGAGTCCCGGATATGATCACGGACATGACGAGGAGTCTCGAAATGGTCGAGACATAAAGATTGATATATTGGAAGCCTATGTTAGGATATCGGAAGTGTTCCGGGTGAAATCGGGATTTTACCGGAGTACCGGGAAGGTTACCGGAACCCCCCGGGAGCTAAATGGGCCATGATGGGCCTTAGTGGAAAAGAGAAGAGGCAGCCCTACATGGGCTGCGCGCCTCCCACTTCCCCTAGTCCTATTAGGACTAGGAGAGGTGGCCGGCCCCCTCCTTCTCTTTTCCCCCTCCGCGAATCCTATTCCAACTAGGATTGGGGGGGAATCCTACTCCCGGAGGGAGTAGGACTCTCCTGGCGTGCCCCTTGTGGCCGGCCAGCCTCCCCCCTTTGGTCCTTTATATACTAAGGTAGAGGCACCCTAGAACACACAAGTTGATCCACGTGATCTATTCCTTAGCCGTGTGCGGTGCCCCCAGCTACCATATTCCTTGATAATACTGTAGCGGAGTTTAGGCGAAGCCCTGCTGCTGTAGTGCATCAAGATCGTCACCACGCCGTCGTGCTGACGGAACTCTTCCCCGACACTTTGCTGGATCGGAGTCCGGGGATCGTCATCGAGATGAACGTGTGCTCGAACTCGGAGGTGCCGTAGTTTCGGTACTTGATCGGTTGGATCGTGAAGACGTACGACTACTTCCTCTATGTTGCGTCAACGCTTCCGCAGCCGGTCTGCGTGGGTACGTAGACAACACTATCCCCTCTTGTTGCTATGCATCACATGATCTTGCGTGTGCGTAGGAATTTTTTTGAAATTACTACGAAACCCAACAATCAGTTCATTACAGGATGGTACTAACTATTATACCTTGCCTTTTTTTATTCCTTTGCCTTATTTCCAATATAGAGAAGATATTTATGCACATCCTTGTTTCCAGGCCTTTCCAAAGCAGTTCACTGATGATTACCTCTCAAACCACATGTATAGTCAGCAGTTCACTGATGATTACCTCTCAAACCACATGTATATTCATACAACACCGACGGTTTAATATTGAAGTGTTCCTGAAGAGGACGAAGGATGGACAGTCAATCATCCATAGGCACTGCCTGAAGTTACAAAGACCTTCAACATCAATGAAGGCTCAATCTTCTCCTTCTGCTTCAGCAGTTTTCCAGATGAGATACATCTATCTATGTACCGTCTATGATGCTAATTTCGAAAGGTTATAGATGTTGCATGTGAAACTTGGTCCTGGTATAGTTGTGTAATGGGGTAGCTGAGTGCTGAAGCTATATGATGTTGTACTCTGATGTATTTCAATCATGAAAATGAAATATATTGTGTGCTTAATATGAACTGTCAATTAGATTAATAAATGGATTATGAATAATTGGATAATTAGCCTGCTAATTGGGTTTGCTATTGCAAACGGTTGTTGAAAAAATACCGTGGGCGATGACCTTAGTCAACGCACACAGTTTGTAGGAATAAACCGTGTCGGATCAATGAACAATCACACACGGCTTTCTCTTGAAAACTGTTTGCGTTAGGCCACCTTGCGCAAATGTTTACCACATGAAAACTGTGTGTGATGGACAGCCTTTGCCACACAGTTTCTTCAACGGACCGTGTGTGATATATTCAATAATGCAAGCGATTTAACGGGAAAAATTATGTGTGATGTACCTATGAACGGAAACGTTTTCCTCGGGGCGACTGTGTGGGATGTACATACGGACGGAAACGTTTAGCGGGGACTGACTGTGTGGGATGTACTTGTGACCGGAAACAATTTCGCCGTATAATTGTATTTTTTAGCTCTACTGTATGTATTTCTGTATTTGAGCACTCGCTGGTCACACACGACCTCATTTTGCCGAACGTGTGTGCCAGGAGGGCATATCCCCGACGGTTTCTGGGTCCTGTGGGAAGGACCCCCCTATCGCCCACACTCACTTGGCGACGGTTCCAAATGCCGTCGCGAAAAGGGGTTAAAAACCATTCTCTTAGGAGCTCGATATACAAGTGGGTGAACCCAAGATGAACCCAAGCCCCCGGGGGCCGCCTGGGGGCGCCGACCGAAGCAAAAAGGCGCGTAGGTCTGCTCTATCGGCGAGAGACGTCACTTTTTCCAGCCGATCCCCCGCTTTTCCCCTCCATTTCCCTCCATTCCCCCCTTCTGCCCCTCTTCTCCCGCCATTCTCCTCCCTCTCCCCGCCATCCGGCCGCCATCCCACCATGCCGCCGAAGAAGTATACTGCCCCTCGCGCCGCTGCCGTTGCCGATGCCACCCAGCCGAAGCAGAGGAAGCCGAGGGCACCACCGACAAAACCATCGAGAATGTCGAACGCCGACTGGAAGGCGGAGGTTCGGCACCGGGAGGCTGTCACCATCGACCGGCGGAACAGGATCAACGCCAATAGGGACTGGGATAGCGCGGCAGTGGCGGAGCAAGCAGAGGCGTCTCGCATGGGGATGATGAATCCACCTGGCGGCATGGCCCGCAAGCTGCCTGGAGCCAGCAGAGCGTCGGGTCACCGGCCAGCTTCTCGCCATCGCCGCAGCCCTGGGGGTGCGCACCCTCGTCTGGCTACGCCGACGGCGACGCGCAGGGCAGATTCAACCCCAACATCACCTTTCCGCATGGACAACACGCCTCACCCTCCGGTCTAAACCCCGACCAACGCATGCCCTCGCCCATGTTCGCCGGTGTCCAGTACCTCCGTACACCTACTTGCCACCGGCTTACGCCGCCTCTGCGAAGTGGTGCCCTGCACTTCTCGCAAGCCTCATCATCGCATTTCGGCAACCCCGGCGCGATGGAAGCCGACATGGACGAGATCATCACGAACGGATCGTTCGCCGCCACCGCCTCCCCTGGGTTCCAGGCGCAAGACGATACAATGGACCTCGCCGACGACATGGATGACGAGCTCGACTATGGCGAGGAGGAGGAGGAGCCGGCGCCTGCGCCGGTGAGGAAAGAGAAAAAGAAGAAGCGGGGGGCTAGGACTGTTGAGCCGTGCGTCAAGTGGACGTCCAAAGAAGATGAGTGCATTGCTGAAGCATGGAAGACCATCTGCCTCGACCCGATTGAGGGAGTCCTGGACTAATTAAGGGGTCTGCGAGAGTCCGGCCCGTGTGTTGTGAGCCGGAATAATGGGCCGTGAAGATACAAGGTAGAAGGCCTTCCCCCGTGTTCGGATGGGACTCTCCTTTGCGTGGATGGAAAGTTTGGTGTCCGGATGCGTACTTTCCTTTGTCTATAAACCGACTCTGCATTACCCTAGGCCCCTCCGGTATCTATATAAACCGAAGGGGTTAATCCCTAGAGGCTATCAGAATTCATATAGGCTAGACATCTAGGGTTTAGCCATGACGATCTCGAGGTAGATCAACTCTTGTAACCCCTATACTCATCAAATACAATCAAGAAGGACGTAGGGTTTTACCTTCATTAAGAGGGCCCGAACCTGGGTAAACATTGTGTCCCCTTGTCTCCTGTTACCTTCGATCCTTAGATGCACAGTTCGGGGCCCCCTACCTGAGATCGACCGGTTTTGGCACCGACATTGGTGCTTTCATTGAGAGTTCCACTGTGCCGTCGACAGAAGGTTCGATGGCTCATTCGATCATCAAAAACGATACTATTTCAGGGGAAACTTTCCTCCCGGTCAAATTTTTTTGTTCGACGGCTTCGCCCTGCGTGCCAACTCAATTGGCCACCTCAAACAGATCGACAACTATACCAATGGTCATCAGATCAGTTTTGGGAACCTGAATTATATCGCTAATACCCGAGGAGACTTGATCTTCAAAGGGTTCGCAGCCCCGACCACCGCTCTGGCATTAGATCCGGAGCAAACTGTCGGGGTCTGAAGATGGGAGTTTGGAGCCTGCTGGACTCTCTGCTATGAAGCTCACTATCGGAGATCCGGAGGCGATTGTGTCCTCGGCGAGCCCGGAGTCAGACTGGGTTCCCCCTATCATTGAAAGGCCGGACTCGCCCCCGGACTCTAGCTCCAAACTCTCGAAGTCCACGCCAAGTGAGCATGGCCAGGAGGCTTTTGCCCTGGCTAGCTCTACGGACTCTCGTTTCCCCGTCCAATCCTCGCTCTTAAACGAGGCTCTAGACTTAATGCGATCCCTCACCACTATAGAGGAATCACCTCTGAACTACACCTAGCCCGGATTAGGGGTTGAGAGTAGGGAATTTTATGTCCCACCCACCACCCACTTCATAGCCACCATCGAGGACTTAACTGACATGCTGGATTACACCTCCGAAGACATTGACGGCATGGACGACGATGCCGGAGACGAACAAGGCTAAGACCCGCCGTTTACCGGATGTTGGACGGCCACCTCCACATACGACGTGTATATGGTGGGTACACCCAAAGAGGATGACGGGAAGGCGGGAAGGATCCAGTTGAGGACAAACTTGCAGAGGCACCACCGAAGCGTCGACGCCAACGACGCCTCTCAAAATCGCGTTGTGAAAAAGACAGTAATACTGGCACCGGAGACAATAACACTCCAGAGAACGCCGAAGACCCCGAAGCCCCCGTCAAGCCCGCATCCGAACAGGATGGTGGGGAGGAGGGGCAGGTTAACCCCGATGATCTAGCCGGGAACAAGGATTCGGAAGACATCAACTATCTACTGGTCTCCGAGGATGATGTCAGCCTCGGCAACGAAGATTTCATCGTGCCAGAGGAACCCCTCGAGCAGGAGCGCTTTAAGCGCCAACTAATCGCCACTGCGAGAAGCCTAAAAAAGAAGCAGCAACAACTCCAAGCCGAACATGATACACTCAACGACAGATGGACCCAGGTCCTAGCTACCGAAGAATATGGCCTCCAACGCCCAACAAAGAGTTATCTGAAGCATCGGCTACTACCACAATTTGACGACGAGGCCCTCGAGCCAATACCGTCAAGATATGACAACGCTGATGAACTAGACCGGCCACCATGTGGGCGAGATAAAGCGGCCATCTATGCCAAACACCAACCCGCACCACCTCGCCATAGAGGCAGAGAGACAATGGCTCCAGGATACACCTACGACCTATTACATGACCTAGACAATAGAGTAGTCCAAGGCAGATCAATCTATGGATCAATGGGGCATGGCCCAACATGAGAAGACGACCATCAGGCCTGGCGCGATAGGCATAACCTCACCCGGGCCGAAAGCCGCATACGGATGTCATCCAAACTCCGTCGTGACGTTGCCCGATACAGAGGCGTCGCACACCCCTTCTGCTTTACCGATGAGGTAATGCAGCACCAGTTCCCAGAAGGGTTTTAACCCGTAAACATCGAATCATATGATGGCACGATAGATCCCGCGGTATGGATAGAAGACTTCCTTCTCCATATCCATATGGCTCACGGTGACGATCTCCACGCCATCAAATATCTCCCCCTAAAACTGAAAGGACCAGTGCATCACTAGTTAAACAGCCTCCCAGAGAACTCCATTGGTAGCTGGGAAAATTTGGAAGATGCCTTTAGAGACAACTTCCAAGGTACATATGTCCGGCCTCCAGACGCCGATGACCTTACTCATATAGTCCAGCAACCCGGAGAGTTAGCCCGAAAACTCTGGACTAGGTTCTTAATTAAAAAGAACCAAATTGTCGATTGTCCGGATGCCGAAGCCCTCGTGGCCTTTAAACATAGCATCCGTGACGAGTGGCTTGCCCGACACCTCGGCCCAGAAACACCAAAGTCCATGGCAGCTCTTACCGCACTCATGAACCGCTTTTGCGCGGGAGAAGACAGCTGGCTAGCTCGTAGAAGCAGCAGCACCAGCGTCCCTGGCACCTCTGAAGCCAGAGATGGCAATGGTAGGCCACGACGCAACAAACATAAGCATCGAAGCAATAATGAAGGTACCGAAGACATGGCGGTCAACACTGGATTCAGTGGCTCTAAATCCAGTCAGCGGAAGAAGCCATTCAAAGGAAACAAAGATGGTCCATCCATTTTGGACAAAATACTCGATCGGCCTTGCCAGATTCATGGCACCCCTGACAAACCTGCCAATCATTCCAACAAAAATTGTTGGGTCTTCAAACAGGCCACTAAGCTAAACACCAAACATAAGGGGAAGGGGCCACCTAGCAAGGGTGACGATGAGCCTCGCCCAACAAACACAAGGGGGCAAAAGAAATCCCCCCCCCCCCCGAGGTAAAAACAGTGAATATGATCTATGTCACTCATATCCCTAAGTGAGAGCGCAAGCACGCACTAAGGGACATCTATGACATAGAGCCAGTCGCCCCAAAATTCAACCCATGGTCGGCCTGTCTGATCACTTTTGATCGTAGGGATCATCCGACCAGTATCCATCATGGAGGTTCAACAGCATTGGTCCTCGATCCAATCATCGACGGATTCCATCTCATGCGAGTCCTCATGGACGGCGGCAGCATTGTTAACCTGCTTTATCAGGACACTGTCCGTAAAATGGGTATTGATCCGTCATGGATCAAGCCTACTAAAACCACCTTTAAAGGAGTAATACCCGGCGTAGAGGCCTACTGCACAGGGTCAATAAAGCTCGAAGTAGTCTTTGGCTCACCGGATAATTTCCGAAGCGAAGATTTAATCTTCAACATCGTCCCCTTCCGTACTGAGGACGAACCACTTTCGTCCATTTCAATGTAGTCCCGCACTATTCTTATCTAAAGCTCAAGATGCCCGGACCACGTGGTGTCATTACAGTTAATGGAAATATGGAGCGCTCCCTCCATACTGAGGAGCATACCGCGCCCCTTGCAGCTGAGGTACAGGGTGGCCTTATCAAGCCAAATACTTCATCGGCCATCAAGCCCTCGGACATTGTCAAACGAGTCCGGTCTACCCTGCAAAATGACAGTTCGGTTCATCCAGAGCTGGATAGCAATTCGGCCTCTGTCAAAACCCCCACCTAATCTCAGCATACGTACCGCGCGTGCATAACTACGCACCAAAAATACCATGGGCAAGGATGGAGGCACACTAAGGACAATGTCGGCGTTCTGGGAACGGGGGTCCCCAGACTTGCCTGCCTGCGGCCTGCGGCGTGGCTCGGGGAGGGGCCCAGCACGGCCCATCTTCATCAACACAGACCCAAGACCCTCGCGAAGGGTCAAGCCTCGCGGGGCGGACGACACAGAGCTTCCTCAGGCATGGCCTCATCACGCTGGCTCGCAAGGAGGCGGAGAGATCAAGGCGGGGTACCTCACGAGGTGCCCGTGACGCAAGCCATGACGACCAAGGGTGCCAGGCGGGTGCCAGCCCGCGCAGTGTCCTCCTTTCCTCTTTGGTGCAAAGGGAGCAAGCACAGGCGAGAGCATCAAGCAAAGGCACCCGTTTCGGTGCAACGAGACCAAGACCAGCCCAACGGCAGGGAGGAAGTCATTGTGGAGCCCAAGCCAGCGTCACCACCGGAGCCTTTGGCAGGCGAGGACCAACTTTAGTCAGGATAAGTGTACCAGATGCTCCCCTTCAAAATGGCCAATTGTTGGCGCCCTTCCCGCTCAATTTTTGGGAAGAGGCCCAGGGCCTTTGTCTATAAATAGGACTAGCCACCCCCAGGGTAGGGGGGATCTAGAATCGGCCAACCCAGAAACAAGCTGGGATCGGATCGAGTAGCATCACACACAGAGAGAGAGAAGGGTGGTTGCACTCCTCCCAGCAGTTCATCGCCCCAGCCAAGAGCAGACCCTCGCGAGGCTGTTCTTCCTTGTATTGCTCATCATCATCAGCCCAAGAGGCAATCCACCACACCACACACTGGAGTAGGGTATTACACCACAACGGTGGCCCGAACCAGTATAAACTCCGTGTCTCTTGTGTTGTTCTTTCCATAGCTTAGATCTTAGCGGGGCGGTGGGGCGCAGGCAGGTAGAAGGCGAAATCTCTGCGCGCACCCCAGTGTTCGAACCTCAAGGGTCTGCCGGAACCCGAAATCAGACATTTGGCGCGCCAGGTAGGGGTGCACCAGAGTTTTCCCTTCCGCCACTGCCACGACCTGCCTCGCGATGAGTAGCGCGTCGCCCGCTCCGGCCGCCGGCGCCAGCACGGGGGCCAGGGGGCTCCAAGCCCTGGCCCCAGCCCTGCAACGGGTATGGTGGCCGGACAACTTCAAGCCAACGACGCCGCCGCACTATAGCGGCGCGACTGATCCGCTGGCCTTCTTGCTGGCGTACGAGGAGGCCATCCTCAAAGCTGGAGGTGACGATAGGGTCATGGCCAACTGGCTCCCCACGGCCCTCACCGGCGCTCCGCGCGCATGGCTCCTCCACCTGCCGGCAGCCTCCGTGGCCTCTTGGGAAGAGCTCCGCAGCCTCTTCCCCACCCATCACGCTACACCAACACCCCCGGTCGTCGCGGCCCTCCTGGGCGGCTCGCAGGCGCCGCCTACAAGTCACCACGTCAAGCCGTCCATCCGCCGGGTCAGCGCCGCTTCCACGCGACATGGGGCTCTCCCGGACCGGGCGGCGCCCAAGGCCGGCGTGACCTTCAGCTCGGAGGACCATCCCTCCAGCTCGGCCTGCTCGGGTGCGGTCCCTATGCTGTGCACCCCCACCATCTACCAGGTGGCCATCACCAGAACTCTCATCGATGGCGGTGCGGGCCTCAGCGTGCTCTCGGTTGAGGCCTTCAACCTCCTCTGCATACCCCTGGAACGGCTGCAACCCAGCCGGCCCTTCTCAGGCGTTGGGGGCGGATCATCCAGCTCCTTGGGACAAATCCGGCTCCCAGTAACCTTCAGCACCTACAACAACTTCTGCACAGAGCTGGTCGACTTCGACATCGCCCCCATCGGCCTCCCCTACAACGCCATCCTCGGCTACCTAGCGCTGGCCCAGTTCATGGCCGCGACGCACCCGGCGTACAACCTCATGAAGATGCCCGGGAGCAGCGGTGTCCTCACCATGCACGAGGACACTGGAGACGCGCTGCGAGTGCTCAAGCCCGCCTTCAAGATGGCGGCGTCGGCACAGCCCGCTGACTCGGAGACCCCCGAGCCCAAGGGGGCTGCACCCGCCAAGAAGAAAAAGTTGTTCACCCAAGACAAGGCAGAAACCAAGCAGATACCCGTCGATGAGGACGGGTCCACCAATGCCACTTTCACCATAGGCGCCAACCTCGAGCCTGAGCAGGAGGAGGCCCTGGTCAGGTTCCCGCGCTCAAACAAGAAGGTATTCGCTTGGGAGCCTGACGAGTTGGCGGGGATCCCTAGGAGCGTAATCGAGCATCACCTCAACATGTGCCCCAACGTGCGCCCTATGAAGCAGAAGGCAAGGCGGCAGTGCACAGAAAAGCAGGCCTTCATCGTCCAAGAGACCCGCAAACTAGAAGCCGCTGGGGTCATTCGTGAGGTCTGATACCCAGATTGGTTGGCCAACCCTGTCGTTGTGCCAAAGAAGGGAGGGAAGGAGCGCATGTGTGTCGACTTCACCAACCTCAACAAGGCATGCCTGCAAGATCCGTTCCCGCTCCCCCGCATCGACCAGATCGTCGATTCCACCACAGAATGCGACCTGCTATGCTTCTTGGATGCCTTCTCTAGGTATCACCAGATCAAGATGGCGGTAGAAGACGTCGAAAAGACAGCCTTCCTAACCCCGTGTGGGGTGTACTGCTACACATGCATGCCATTCGGGCAGCGTAACGCAGGGGCGACCTTTCAGCGGGTGATGCACATCACCTAGGGCCCGTAGCTCGGGAAGAATGTTGAGGCTTACGTCGATGACATTGTGGTGAAGTCTTGGGAGGCCAGGACCCTGATACAAGACCTGGAGGAAACCTTCGCGAGCCTCAATGCAGTGAACCTGCGGCTCAACCCAGAGAAGTGTGTGTTCGGAGTCCCCTCGGGCAAGCTCTTGGGTTTCCTCGTGTCCCACCGAGGCATCGAGGCTAACCCGGAAAAGGTCAAGGCGGTCGAGGACATGAGCCCGCCAAAGACCCTCAGAGAAATGCAGAAGCTCACTGGGCGCGTGACCGCGCTAGGGCGCTTCATCTCCAAGTTGGGGGAGCGAGCGCTGCCCTTCTTCCAGCTAATGAAGAAAAAGGGGCCCTTTGAACAGACTGAAGAGGCCGACAAGGCGTTCCAGGATCTCAAGAGATACCTGACCAGCTCTCCGCTCATGGTGGCTCCGCGCCCTCAAGAGCCCCTGGTGCTTTACCTCGCCGCCACTCCCTACTCCGCCAGCGCAGCCCTGGTGGCGATTAGGGAGGAGCGTCGAATCAAAACCACGGCAGCAGCCCGGGACAAGGCAGAACAGGAACAAGGAAGGCCCACAGAAACCGCCACCGTGGCTGAGGAAGATCAGCCGCCGCAGAGGAGTGCACCGGAGGCGGAAGAGGCCCCTCTCCCAGATGGCTAGCCTCAGGAGGTGCCATGGTCTCCGGAGGGCGCCACCAGCACTGACACACCCAACCTCGTTGAGCACCCAGTGTACTTCGTCAGCACGATGTTGCAGGACGCGAGGGCACGGTACCCCATGCCTCAGAAGCTCCTCCTCGCGCTACTGGTGGCCCCGCGCAAGCTGCGGCACTATTTTCAGGGTCACCCCATCAAGGTCGTCTCGTCATACCCCCTGGAGAGAGCGCTCAGGAGCCCTAACTCAGCTGGAAGGGTCGCTGACTGGAACATAGAACTGCAAGCATTTTAGCTCGAATTCAGCACGACCAGAGTCATCAAGGGAGCAGCATTAGCGGATTTTGTGGCAGAATGGACGAAGGCACCAGGCCTCAAGGCCGACGAGGATCGGTCCCTCTCCCCGGGAAGCAAGGCGCCAGAAGGCTGGGTCATGTACTTCGATGGGGCGTTCTCCAGGCATGGCGCTGGGGCTGGGGCGGTGCTTATATCGCCCACTCAGGACAAGCTCTACTACGCTGTATAGCTCTGTTTCCAGCAAGGTGAAAAGGTCTCCAACAACATAGTGGAGTATGAAGGTTTAATAGCGGGCTTGAAGGCCGCAGCTGCCCAGGGGTGAAACGCCTCACCATCAAGGGCGATTCGCAGCTCCTTGTCAATTTCTCCAACAAGGTGTACAAGCCGAAAGATGAGCACATGGAAGCCTACCTTGCGGAGGTCCGCAGGATGGAGAAGCAGTTCTGGGGGTTGGAGTTGCAGCATGTGCCCCGTGGCACCAATCAGGAGGCCGACGACATCGCCAAACGGGCGTCCAGGCGGTTACCTCAGGAGCCTGGTGTCTTCGAGGAGCGGCTCTTCAAGCCCTCAGCCCTGCCGTCATTGTCAAACACGGCTCAGCCTCGGGAGGAGCTCCCCCAGCCACCTGCCTCAGGAGCCCCGATCTGTGGCCCGGCCTCAGGAGCACGCCTGCTCCTGATGATGGAACCTCAGGAGGGGTGCTGGATCACGGAGCTCCGGAGTTACTTAACACAAGGGACTTTGCCGGAGAAGGAGGAGGAAGCGGAGCGTGTGGCACGGCAGGCCACGGCATATTGCATCAAGGATGGAGAGCTCTAACGGAAGCGACCAAACGATGTATCCCTGCGCTGCATCTCCAGGGAGCAAGGAAAGGAACTGCTGGAAGATATACACGGCGGAGACTGTGGACATCATTCATCATCACGGACCCTCGTCGGCAAGGCGTTCCGCAGTGGGTTTTATTGGCCCACCGCACTCAATGACGCCATCGAACTGGTGAAAGCTTGTGAGGCCTGCCAGTTCCACGCCAAGCAAATCCATCAGCCGACAGGAGGCCTGCAGACTATACCCCTTTCGTGGCCATTCGCAGTCTGGCGGCTGGATATCCTGGGCTCGTTTCCTCGGGCGCCAGGGGGCTACCGCTACCTCTACGTTGTCGTGGACAAGTACACCAAGTGGGCTGAAGTAGAGGCCGTCCGCACCATCCCCGTGGGTTCCGCGGTCAAGTTCATCAGGGGCATCGTGAGCCGGTTCGGGGTGCCGAACCGCATCATCACAGACAACGGTTCGCAGTTCACCAGTAACCTCTTCAAAACATACTGTGCTAACCTTGGAACACAGATATGCTACGCTTCGGTGGCGCACCCCCGAAGCAACGGCCAGGCCGAGCGAGCCAACGCAGAGGTCCTGAGGGGCCTCAAGACCAGGACGTTCAAGAAGAAGCTGGAGGCCTGCGGCAGAGGTTGGTACGACGAGCTTCAGTCCGTGTTGTGGTCCATCCGCACAACCGCGACCAAGCCGACTGGAGAGACCCCGTTCTTCCTGGTCTACGGAGCTGAAGCGGTCCTCCCTCACGAGGTCAGATGTCGCTCCGCGCGGGTCCTGGCGTTCGACGAGGCGCAGCAGGACGCCATGCAGGGGATGGACCTCGTGTTGGGGGAGGAACGCCACCGAGAAGCCGCGCTGCGAGCGGCGAGGTACCAACAAGCACTACGACGATATCACTGCCGCAACATCCGCCCCAGAACTCTCGAGGTAGGACACCTCGTGCTCAGGCGGGTTCTCTCCAGGGAGGGACTGCACAAGCTCTCTCCCATGTGGGAGGGCCCGTTCAAGGTTGTTCATGTTTCCAGGCCCGGCTCCACGCGCTTGGAGACTCAGGAGGGGGTGCCGGTCCAGAACGCATGGAACAACCAGCACCTCCGGAGGTTCTACCCCTAAAAAGGCCCAGAGCCTGTGAAGAAGGCGAATGCCTGTGAAGATTATCCTTTTTGGAAAAGGCCCAGAGCCTGTGAAGAAGGCGAATGCCTGTGAAGATTATCCTTTTTGGAAAAGGCCCAGAGCCTGTGAAGAAGGCGAATGCCTGTGAAGATTATCCTTTTTGGAAAAGGCCCAGAGCCTGTGAAGAAGGCGAATGCCTGTGAAGATTATCCTTTTTGGAAAAGGCCCAGAGCCTGTGAAGAAGGCGAATGCCTGTGAAGATTATCCTTTTTGGAAAAGGCCCAGAGCCTGTGAAGAAGGCGAATGCCTGTGAAGCTGTCGCTTTTGGAAAAGGCCCAGAGCCTGTGAAGAAGGCGAATGCCTGTGAAGCTGTCGCGTTTTGGAAAAGGCCCAGAGCCTGTGAAGAAGGCGAATGCCTGTGAAGCTGTCGCATTTTGGAAAGGGCCCGGAGCCTGTGAAGAGGGCAAATGCCTGTGAAGCCTGCTTCCCCCAAGAAAGGCCCAGAGCCTGTGAAGAAGGCCAACGCCTATGAAGCTCGCCGCCCGTGACACTCACGTAATAATGAGTTGGGGCTGTACACGCCCCGGAGTCTCAGGAGCGCCGGCCTCAGGCCCTGGGCCTCCCTCCCACGCCCAGTGGCAGCACTTAGCTCCGCGCTGGTGAGAAGATGTCGAAGACTAGATTAGGTGCTGGACGCGGCTTTTTCATTTGCTTTCCGCAGTTGGCTTGTTCATTTTCATTCGAAGTTTTATTGAAGCTGTTGCCGTCTTTGATTCGTGGTTCTTCGACTTTTCACTCTCCTGCCTCGGTTTCACTTATGCAAGGCCTCGCGAGGGGGGCAGCTGAGCACCCTCGCGAGTGTTCCTGTCCTAGTCGTTCAAAGGTTTCACGACCTGGGTCCATTACAGGAGCACCCCTCCAGTCCGTGCCCCACGGGCACCGCGACACGAACACAGGGCCTGGGTCGGTCGCCCCCCCACGGCTGGGGCCGGGAACTATCCACGCGCGGGCACTTAGCTGGAAGACATGATAACGGAAGCAAAGTGATGATTAACAGCAATAACCCAAACACGCACCCGCGGGGCTCCACGCTACTGTCTTTTTACGCAGGAAAAAGGAAAAGAAAGAACAAATCAGGCGCAGCTCGCCTCACACCGGCCTGCAGGGAAGACTCGAGCTGCCTCCGGGGCTCAGGCAGACTCCCTCTCGCGCTTCACTGAAGCGCGACGGCGGGCAGACAAGCTACCACCTCCTAAACAGGTACGCCGGCGTGGAGGCTGACCGCGGCCACCGCTAGAAGATTCGCCGCCTGAAGAAGAACCGGTGAAGCTTGGGGAACCCTGAGTGCCGCCAATCACGCGAGCGCTGTCCTCTCCATCATCGCCGGGGCTGGGTTCCCGGCCGCGGTCGTCGTCCTCAGGGCAGCACCCTGCGTGGCGACCATCTTCCCCAAACACCCTCACGTAGAGGGTGGCATCGCCGTCAAACTTGAAGTGCAGGGTGCACCGACGGCTCAAGCCACACGCGCGGGCAAACGTCTGCCAACCGCGGGTCAAGTCTAGGCTCCCGGCTGCGGAGACCTCCAGTGAAGCCCATGAGGCCCGGCTGCAGCAGCTGTCTGCCTGAAGCCAGAGGCCGCCCGGGGCGCCGGCCGGGAGCTCGCCGAGGAGGAAGCGAGGAAGTTGAAGCCGGGTGCTAATCGGCTCCGCCGACCACACAACGAACTCCGGCAGCACCTCTGCAGCGCAAAAGCACGGCCTAGGGGAACGCGTGACTGAAGCGCGCCCCCCGGCCGCAGCAGTCCGCCCGTCACCGTGCTGGAAATCATCTCCACGGCCGCGGGGAGCTGCCGTGGTGGCCACAGGATGTTTGCGAGGGCGCCCTCGGCCGCGCTTGGGCGGGGGAGAGGCAGGCTCAACCTGGCGAGCCTTCCCCTTTTCTGCGGCTGAGAACCTCCTCGACAGGGCCATGAAGAAGAAGGAGAAGCAAGGGGGAATGAACTGGAAGGGCGCGTGTCGATCCGTACTTATAACCGGCGAGGGCCAACCGTCGGCCCCCACGATGGCAGGTAATTGTAACGCCCTCGATGCGGCCATAGCTCCCACGTGTCGAGGCATGACTTAGGGACATAACCGCATTGAGAGCAATGTCGCAAGTTAGGCAATCATCACAACATCCCATGTAATGTATAATAAAAGGGGGAGATACATAATTGGCTTACACTCGCCACGTCACATCAGAGTACATAAATAACATCCATCATACAAACACTCATGGCCCGACTACGGCGCCAAAATAGAAAAGAACCCAACATGCCACAAGGCCCCGAATCAAACCCCAACTGGGCACCACTACTGATCATCAGGAAAAGACACGTAGTAACGCTGAGAGTCTTCGTCGAACTTCCACTTGAGCTCGTACTCGTCACCTGGAGCGGAATCACCTGGACCTGCATCTGGAGTTATAGTATCTGTGAGCCACAGGGACTCAGCAATCTCGCACCCTCGCGATCAAGACTATTTAAGCTTATAGGAAGGGTAAGACAAATATATGTGGAGCTGCAGCAAGCGACTCGCATATATGGTGGCTATCTTATTCGCAAAAGAGAGCGAGAAGAGGAGGCAAAGCGCGAGCGTGAAAAACTAGAGGAACAACCTGCGCAAGCATTACTCCAACACCGTGTCAACTTCCCGGACTCCGCCGAGAAGAGGCCATCACAGTAACACACTCAGTTGATTCATTTTAATTAATTTTAGTTCAAGTTATCTACAACCGGACATTAACAAACTCCCATCTGCCCATAACCGCGGGCACGGCTTTCGAAAGTTCAATCCCTGCAGGGGAGTCCCAACTTAGCCCATGACAAGCTCTCACGGTCAACGAAGGAATAGACCTCCTCCCAAGACGTTCCGATCAGACTCGGTATCTCGGTAACTCAAGACACTTTGACAGGTTAAAACAAGACCAGCAACACCGCCCGAATGTGCCGACAAATCCCGATAGGAGCTACACATATCTCGTTCTCAGGGCACACTCAGATGATACTAGCTACGAGTAAAACCAACCCTCAAGTTTCCCCGAGGTGGCCCCGCAGGCAGCTCAGTTCGGAGCAACACTCAGAGGGAGCACTGGCCGGGGGGGTTTAAAATAAGATGACCCTTGAGTCTGCGGAACCCAAGGGAAAGAAAAGGCTAGGTGGTGGATGGTAAAACCAATGTTGGGCATTGCTGGAAAAGCTTTAATCAACGCGAAATATCAAGGGGTTCCCATTATAACCCAACCACGTAAGGAATGCAAAATCCGGAACATAACACCGATATGACGGAAAACTAGGGCGGCAAGAGTGGAACAAAACACTAGGCGAGAGGCCGAGCCTTCCACCCTTCACCAAGTATATAGATGCATTAACATAACAAAGCAATATAGTGATATCCCAACAAGTAAATAAATGTTCCAACAAGGAATGGCCTCCAACCTTCACCTGCAACTAGCAACGCTATAAGAGGGGCTGAGCAAAGCGGTAACATAGCCAATAAACGGTTTGCTAGGGCAATGGTGGGTTAGAGGTTGACATGGCAATTTGGGAGGCTGACCAGCAAAAGGTAGGCATCGTAGCATTGGCATAGCAAAAGAGCGAGCAAACTAGCATAGCAAAGATAGTAGTGATTTCGAGGGTATGATCATCTTGCCTGCATAGTTGTCAGAGTTGACTGGATCCTCACAAGAAAACTCAATGGGCTCCTCGGTAGCGAACTCGTCTCCCGGCTCTACCCAAACAAGACAAACAAGCAACAAGGATACAATCAACCACGTGCAAGGATCAAGCGATACGATGCAATGATGATATGCTATGCGGGATGCGATGCGGGATGCAAAATGCAAGATATGACAGGAAATGCATGAACCTGGCCTCAACTTGGAATTCCAAGGGTTCCACTGGAAATATGAGATGAAATCGCTTGAAAACGATATAAAGAACGCCGGAATCGGAGTTACGGTTTGGAAATGGCAAGCGTTTTAAGAATGACACCGGTCTGCGATTTACAGCAAGTAGGCATCTAAAGGCAATGAAACGAACATGCTATAGCCACCAAACATGACAACAAAATACATGGCAGGGATGCACACAAGATGCTTAACAAAAGACTAGCACTGAGACACGGCCAATTCATCCATTATGAGGTTCAAACAAGCATGGAAAAAACGCAAATGCAAAACAGATTCCAGACTTAGTGAAATTAACACTTGTCTGAAATCTCAGATCACGAAGCCCTCTTCGGAGCAGCAAAGCAACATGATACATGACCTTATTAAGACAAGTAAGAACAAGGCATGGAGCTACTCAACAAGCTTAACAAAAGACCCAAAGTGACCTGGGGCCAAAAGGGTTCACAAAATATACTAACGGGTACACGAACATAGCTAAAACACAATCAGTTTTCAGACTTAGTGAAAACTGAGACATGCAGAAATGTAACTCACGAAGGCATGTAAACGAGCTCGATGCACTCACTACGGTGCAAGTCATGGCAAGGCAAGCATACATCCATTAAGAAGGCACAAAATTCTAGCTATACATGGCAAGAACAATGGCATAGCATGCACGGATCAACTACAATAGCATCGGCAAAATCGCAAACAAGTTGACGATCTGCCTAGATTCACAACTAAGAAAAAGTAGAGCTCGATTTACTCAAGCTCGGGTGCTCCATAATTAAAAACAAAGACATGGATGGATAGAGCATAAAATGATTAACAAAACTCCTTTACTGATCATCCTCAAAAGAGCCACGGATCACTAGGAAACAAGCTGAACATATGGCATCATGAACTAAATAATCCCAGACTTAGTGAAAACTACTAAGTCCCTGAAAACAGATTTGTCGGGTGCCTCACTTTGCAAGCTTGCACAAGTCACCACACAGATCCTAAAAATGCATGGGTTGCACCTCTGGAAAGAAGACAAAATCCTTAACAAAACATATGAAGGACTCACAGGCATAGCATGCACACAATAATCATGGCCAAAATGACAAAAGTCTAAGATGAACTAGCAGATCTGACAATTAACTCACGAAGCCCTCTTCTAACAGCATTTCGAGAATCAAGATGAGCTCAAATGAAAATGATACAATGGAATTAAATGATGTACTCATCGATGCGAACATTTTGATATACTATATGCCCAAATCGGAGCTACGGATCCGGAGATACGGCCGGTCAAAGTAGGCATAAAAAATTTAGGGGGAGAGGGGAAAAGTCAACCGGCTAGGGTATTTTGGATCTGGATCTGGCGGCACGGATCCCGAGGTTGACCCGCAACACTGTAGCTCGCCGGAGTGCTCGACATCGCAGGAGAGGAAGGAGAGGCCGGGGCTCGCCGGGGTAGCCGGATCCGGCCCGGTCGCCGGAGTTCGTCGGCGTGGAGGCGGCGGGGCGGCGCCGGCCCGGGGCGGCGAGGAGGCGGCGAGGGGCGGCCGGACGGGTGGCGGGGAGGCGGCCCGCGGTGGCAGAGAGGCGGCCCGCGGCGGCGCCGGTCGCCGGAGGTGGGAGAGGCGGCGGCGAGGTGGAGGCGCGGGGCGCGGGGGCGCTTGGGCTAGCGGGGGCCCGGCTTGGGCCTCCCGGGCCGCGGCGGCGGTAGCGGCGGAGGGCGACACGTGGCAAGCAGCGGATGGCTGGGCGCGGCGGGGCGAACACGTCCGGCCCGATTCGGACGTGTCCGTCGGCGGGGGGAGCGGCGGATCTGGAAAAATTAGGGTTTCGAGGGGGAGAGAGATCCGAAAAACGGGGGGGCTATTTATAGGCATAAGTGGAGCTAGGAGAGTCCAAATGAGGTGCGGTTTTTGGCCACGCGATCGTGATCGAACGCTCTAGGATATGGAGCAGAGTTTGGTGGGTTTTGGGCCAAATTGGAGGGGTGTTGGGCTGCAACACACACGAGGCCTTTTCGGTCCCTCGGTTAACCGTTGGAGTATCAAACGAACTCCAAATGATACGAATCTTGACAGGCGGTCTACCGGTAGTAAACCAAGGCCGCTTGGCAAGTCTCGGTCCAATCCAGAAATGTTTAATCCCCACACATGAAAGAAAGCTAGAAATGGACACCGGAGGAGAACGGAGCGCCGGAATGCAAAACGGACAACGGGGAAAATGCTCGAATGCATGAGACGAACACGTATGCAAATGCAATGCACATGATGACATGATATGAGATGCATGACAAAGACAACAACACACGGAGACAAAGACCCAAACCCGAGAAATAAATAACTTAACGCCGGAAACGGCAGAGTTGGAGTATAAATTGGGAAAGTTACATCCGGGGTGTTACAACACTCCACCACTACGAAAGGATCTCGTCCCGAGATCTAGGACTGAAAGAACTTCGGGTACTCAGAACGGAGGTGATCCTCGCGTTCCCAGGTAGCTTCACGGTCGGAATGGTGTGACCACTTGACTTTGAGAAATTTGATTGACTGGTTGCGAGTCTTGCGTTCAGTCTCTTCAAGAATAGCAACTGGGTGCTCACGATAAGAGAGATCTTCTTGGAGCTCAATGTCCTCGAAGTTGACGGTGCGGTCAGGAGTCTTGAAGCACTTCCGAAGCTGAGAGACATGGAACACGTCATGAACATTTGCAAATTTGAAGGAAGCTCGAGTTGATAGGCGAGGTCGCCTCTCTTGCTGACAATCTTGAAAGGTCCCACGTATCTAGGGGCAAGCTTCCCTTTGATACCGAAGCGACGAGTACCTTTCATAGGAGAGACACGGAGGTAAACATGATCTCCGTTCTCGAAAGCCAAATCACGGTGCTTACTATCATAGTAGCTCTTCTGGCGGGATTGGGCTGCTTTGAGGTTATCACGAATGACTTTGCACATTTCTTCTGCTTCTGTGATTAAGTCATTACCCAGCAGCTGTCGTTCACCGGTTTCAGACCAGTTGAGAGGGGTACAGCACTTCCTGCCATACAAAATTTCAAATGGGGCCTTGCCCGAACTTGCTTGAAAACTGTTGTTATAGGAGAATTCAGCATAAGGAAGACAATCCTCCCATTTCATGCCGAAGGAGATCACACAAGCCCTGAGCATATCTTCAAGAATCTGGTTGACACGCTCGACTTGACCGCTTGTTTGAGGATGGAAAGCAGTGCTGAAGCGGATGTTAGTGCCCATGGCATTCTGGAAAGAATCCCAAAACTTCAAGGTAAAGATGCTGCCATGGTCTGAAGAGATCACTTGAGGAGTACCGTGCAGAGAGACAATGCGAGAGGTATAGAGTTCCGCCAATTGAGCTGCAGTGATCGACTCTTTGATAGGCAGAAAGTGAGCCACTTTGGTGAGCTTGTCGATGACAACAAATATAGCATCATTGCCATGCTTGGACTTTGGAAACCCAGTCACGAAGTCCATTTCAATGTGGTCAAACTTCCATTCTGGAATGGCAAGAGGTTGGAGGAGACCTGCTGGCCTTTGGTGTTCTGCCTTCACTCTTCTGCAGACATCACATTCATTCACGAATTGAGCGATCTCGCGCTTCATTCGAGTCCACCAATAAGCTTGCTTGAGATCCTAATACATCTTCGTACTCCAGGGTGGATGGAGAGGAGAGAATTGTGAGCCTCATTCATGATCACTTTACGGAGGTCACCTTTGGGCACAACAATACGATCCTCGAAGAAGAGAGTGTCCTTGTCATCAAGGCGGTAGCACTTGTACTTGGACTGACTCTTAGCAATCCCAATCTTCACCTTTTTCACCATAGCATCAAGAAGCTGGGCTTGGCGAATCTGGTCTTCTAAGGTAGGAGAGACTTGAAGGTTGGCGAGGAAACCTTGAGGAACAACTTGCAGGTTAAGCTTGCGGAAAGCTTCATAAAGCTCGGGTTGAAAAGGCTTGAGAATCAGACTGTTGCAGTAGGCCTTCCTGCTCAAAGCGTCAGCAATCACATTGGCCTTGCCTGGAGTATACTCAATACTCGGATTATACTCTTGAATCATTTCGACCCATCGAGTTTGCCTGAGGTTGAGATTAGGCTGAGTGAAAATGTACTTGAGACTTTTGTGATCAGTGAAAATGTCCACTTTTCTTCCCAATAGAAGATGTCTCCAAGTCAAAAGAGCATCACAACTGCTGCCAACTCGAGATCATGAGTGGGGTAGTTCTTCTCATTAGGCTTCAACTGGCGAGATGTATAAGAAACCACTTTCTTCTCTTGCATCAAAACTGCGCCAAGACCTTGGAGAGAGGCATCACAAAAGACCTCGTACGGTTTGGATTCATCAGGTGGAGTCAGAACTGGAGCAGTGATCAACTTCTCTTTCAAAGTGTTGAAAGCAATATCACACTCCGGAGACCAAACATACTTGACGTGCTTCTAAAGAAGATTTGAGAGCGGCTTCGCGATCTTAGAAAAGTTTTCAACGAATCTTCGGCAATAGCTTGCGAGACCGAGGAAACTGCGGAGTTGCTTCACATTCTGAGGAGGTTCCCAATTCACAATTGCAGATACCTTCTCAGGATTCACGGCAATGCCCTTGGCATAGATGATATGGCCAAGATAAAGAACCTCATCGAGCCAAAATTCACACTTGGAGAACTTGGCGTAGAACTGATGTTCCCTGAGCTTATCAAGAACCAAACGCAAATGCTTGGCATGATCTTCCTTGTTCTTGGAGAAAACCAGATTGTCGTCGAGATAGACCAAAACGAAGTCATTGGTGTAGGCATTGAAGATGAAGTTCATCATGCGAGAGAACGTCGGAGGAGCGTTGGCGAGGCCAAAAGACATGACAGTGTATTCATATGAACCAAAGCTTGTTCTGAATGCTGTCTTGGGAATATCTTCTTCACGAATGCGAATCTGGTGATAACCCATACGGAGATCAAGCTTGGAGAATACTTGGGCACCTTTGAGTTGTTCGAACAGCTCATTGATGTTGGGAAGTGGGTATTTGTTCTTGATGGTCTTCTTGTTCACTGGACGGTAATCAACACAAAGTCGGTACGTTCCAACCTTCTTCTTCACAAAAAGAACACCACAACCCCACGGAGAAGAACTAGGCCGTATGAGACCCATTCTTTCTTACTCATCGAGTTGCTTCTTCAGCTCCTTCAACTCTTCAGGTCCGAGCTTGTAAGGACGTTTGCACACAGGTTCCGTGCCAGGCTCAAGATCAATAACGAATTCAACTGGCCGGTGCGGAGGCATTCCTGGGAGCTCTTCTGGAAAGACGTCTTGATATTTGCAAACGACTGGAATTTGCGAAATAGCGTCCAATTCACCCTTCTCATTGAGAGAAAACAGACGGATGGAATTATCCCGAGCGGCAAAGACAATTACATCCTCAGATGAATGAGTCAATTGAATCTGCCTGGCTGCACAATCAAGCTGAGCCTTGTGCTTAGAAAGCCAATCCATCCCGAGAATAAGATCAATATCCGAGTCACCAAGAACCATTGGAGAAGCCAGAAACTTGAAATCACCCATCAAGATAGAAATATCCGGAACCATCAAACTAGAACTCAGACGCTTAGCTGGAGAGAGGACTTGCATAGCTCTAGGTAAAGCCTTAGTACTAAAATTGTTCTCCGATGCAAATGGGAATGACATGAAGGAATGCGATGCACCAGAGTCAAAACGTACTTTTGCGGGAATATCATTAACATGAAGGTCACCCATGATCACATCTGACGAGTCCTCTGCCTGAGCTGCATTCATCAAATTGACCTTGGCATGCTTGGGGTTATGCTTGACCACAGTTGTACTTGTCGATCTGACAGGAGGAGGAGGAGGAAGACGCCTCTGGTTGAGACACTTGTTGGCATAGTGACCCTTCTGTTGGCACTTGTTGCACGTGACCTTTGAAAGCGAACGGTGATACGGAGCACTCGATCTTGGAGCTTGAGACGAAGCCTTGTTCTGAAAGCCAGGGTTGGGTGGGTGGGAAGAACCACTGCCACCTTTGCTCTTATGCTGATACGGCTGACGGAACGGAGGAGGAGGAAGCCAAAACTTCTGCTGCTTGGCCACTTGAGTAGAGGAAGAAGGAGTAACATCTCTGACTCGCTTCTTGGAAGCATCACACCTCAACTGAGCAGCCTCTTGCTTCAGTGCCATGTTGTAGAACTCATCGTATCTCAAGGGCTCAAAGAGGACAAGAGCGAGCTGAATTTCTTCTCTGAGACCACCCCTGAACTGATATATCATGCTCTTCTCATCAGGCACGTCCTGCTTGGCAAAGCGGGCAAGCTTCTGGAACAACTTGTTGTAGTCATAGACAGACAAAGAGCCTTGCTTCAGATTGCGGAATTCCTCACGCTTGCTTTCAACCACGCTCTGCGGAATATGATGAGCTCGGAAATCTCGACGGAAATCATCCCAAGTGATAACACGTCCACCTCTGGAATCCTTGTACTGCTGGAACCATTCTGCAGCTTGATCTTTGAGTTGGAAGGAAGCGAACTTGACAAAGTCCTCAGGCCTGACGTTACTGCACTCGAAATGCTTACACAGATCCACAAGCCAATCATCAGCATCGGAAGCATCAACACAATTGCTGAAAGTCTTTGGCCCGTTAGCAAGGAACTGGTTGAGTGTAGCAAAGTAACTCTGATTGCTGCCTTGATTCCCTTGACTGCCTTGATTGCGCTCTTGAAGAATTTGCATGATCAGCTGTGTGTTTGCATTGGTTGCGGCCATCACAGCTTGCCATGCCTCTGGAGGAGGTGGAGGTGGTGGCGGATCAGGATTCGGAGTCGTGCGCGTTGGAGGAGCCATCCTGAAGAGGTTGACCACCATTAGCACATTGGCAGATAAATATTGAAGCTGAATCCAACGGAATGAAAATTGCAACATATAGTCTTCACATCCGAACAAAATGAACGAATGCATTCCTCTTGAAATGGCCACATATCCATAAATTGAGAAGCCACGTAGAATTAAGGTAGAGAAATAAATCAACAAGGTACGGATCAAGAACGAATAATCGGTAAGAAATCCCAATCTCAAACCAATATCCGTGGAAGAAAAACTAGAGCTACTAGAATTCCCACCTATGAAACTCCCGAACCTTTCCGGTTATGCAATCAGGTGTTGGGGATAGAGGGGAAGCATAATATCTCACCCAAACTACCAAATCCTACATCCAGCTGTATCCATCCTTCAACACATAAAAAAGAAACCTTCGGAAACCATCTACCTCAACCTTCGAAAAGCATCCGTTATACAAGTTATGGCGATACTCCCGAACTCCCGCCCCAGTACTGGGTGGCGTCGAGGTTATCTCACCAACGAACTGCATAAAAGAGATTTTCGATGTCGGCGAACATATCTCAAGTATTCCAGAATTGCAACGATAAAATTATGATGACAACACCTCAGAGCTCAACTCCCTGGGACACTTCCACTAAACCCCTGACAGGATGCACCAAGACAATGTTCTCATCATAAGCCATCGGAACGATTCCAAGATACTCGCGTGATCCTAAATTTTTTTTAGTGAAATTTGAGAAGAGAAGAGTCAAAACTCTACGTCAGGATGCCTTACCATAGCGATGAGGAGACTGGGAAGTAAAAATAATTCCTAGACTCTCCGATATATAATTCCTAAAAGACTCAAAACATTTTTATAGACACAACTAGTCCGCTAATAACGATCAAGCAATGGGGCTCCTAAGGTCGGGGAAGGCTCTGATACCAACTTGTAACGCCCTCGATGCGGCTATAGCTCCCACGTGTCGAGGCATGACTTAGAGACATAACCGCATTGAGAGCAATGTCGCAAGTTAGGCAATCATCACAACATCCCATGTACTTTATAATAAAAGGGGGAGATACATAGTTGGCTTACACTCGCCACATCACATCAGAGTACATAAATAACATCCATCATACAAACACTCATGGCCCGACTACGACGCCAAAATAGAAAAGAACCCAACATGCCACAAGGCCCCGAATCAAACCCCAACTAGGCACCACTAGTGATCATCAGGAAAAGACACGTAGTAACGCTGAGAGTCTTCGTCGAACTCCCACTTGAGCTCATACTCGTCACCTGGAGCGGAATCACCTAGACCTGCATCTGGAGTTATAGTATCTGTGAGCCACAGGGACTCAGCAATCTCGCACCCTCGCGATCAAGACTATTTAAGCTTATAGGAAGGATAAGACAAATATATGTGGAGCTGCAGCAAGCGACTAGCATATATGGTGGCTATCTTATTCGTAAAAGAGAGCGAGAAGAGGAGGCAAAGCGCGAGCGTGAAAAACTAGAGGAACAACCTGCGCAAGCATTACTCCAACACCGTGTCAACTTCCCGGACTCCGCCGAGAAGAGGCCATCACGGTAACACACTCAGTTGATTCATTTTAAATAAGTTTAGTTCAAGTTATCTACAACCGGACATTAACAAATTTCCATCTGCCCATAACCGCGGGCACGGCTTTCGAAAGTTCAATCCCTGCAGGGGAGTCCCGACTTAGCCCATGACAAGCTCTCACGGTCAACGAAGGAATAGACCTCCTCCCAAGACGTTCCGATCAGACTCGGTATCTCGGTAACTCAAGACACTTCGACAGGTTAAAACAAGACCAGCAACACCGCCCGAATGTGCCGACAAATCCCGATAGGAGCTACACATATCTTGTTCTCAGGGCACACTCAGATGATACTAGCTACGAGTAAAACCAACCCTCAAGTTTCCCCGAGGTGGCCCCGCAGGCAGCTCAGTTCGGACCAACACTCAGAGGGAGCACTGGCCCGGGGGGGTTTAAAATAAGATGACCCTTGAGTCTGCAGAACCCAAGGGAAAGAAAAGGCTAGGTGGTGAATGGTAAAACCAATGTTGGGCATTGCTGGAAAAGCTTTAATCAAGGCAAAATATCAAGGGGTTCCCATTATAACCCAACCGCGTAAGGAACGCAAAATCCGGGAACATAACACCGATATGACGGAAAACTAGGGCGGCAAGAGTGGAACAAAATACTAGGCGAGAGGCCGAGCCTTCCACCCTTCACCAAGTATATATATGCATTAAGATAACATAGCAATATAGTGATATCCCAACAAGTAAATAAATGTTCCAACAAGGAACGGCCTCCAACCTTCACCTGCAACTAGCAACGCTATAAGAGGGGCTAAGCAAAGCGGTAACATAGCCAATCAACGGTTTGCTAGGACAATGGTGGGTTAGAGGTTGACATGGCAATTTGGGAGGCTGACCAGCAAAAGGTAGGCATCATAGCATTGGCATAGCAAAAGAGCGAGCAAACTAGCATAACAAAGATAGTAGTGATTTCGAGGGTATGATCATCTTGCCTGCACAGTTGTCAGAGTTGACTGGATCCTCACAAGCAAACAAAACGGGCTCCTCGGTAGCGAACTCGTCTCCCGGCTCTACCCAAACAAGACAAACAAGCAACAAGGATACAATCAACCACGTGCAAGGATTAAGCGATACGATGCAATGATGATATGCGATGCGGGATGCAAAATGCAAGCTATGACAGGAAATGCATGAGCCTGGCCTCAACTTGGAATTCCAAGGGTTCTACTGGAAAGATGAGATGAAATCGCTTGAAAATGATATAAAGAACGCCGGAATCGGAGTTACGGTTTGGAAATGGCAAGCGTTTTAAGAATGACACCGGTCTGCGATTTACAGCAAGTAGGCATCTAAAGGCAACGAAACGAACATGCTACAGCCACCAAACATGACAACAAAATACATGGCAGGGATGCACACAAGATTCTTAACAAAAGACTAGCACTGAGACACGGCCAATTCATCCATTATGAGGTTCAAACAAGCATGGAAAAAACGCAAATGCAAAACAGATTCCAGACTTAGTGAAATTAACACTTGTCTGAAATCTCAGATCACGAAGCCCTCTTCGGAGCAGCAAACCAACATGATACATGACCTTATTAAGACAAGTAAGAACAAGGCATGGAGCTACTCAACAAGTTTAACAAAAGACCCAAAGTGACCTGGGGCCAAAAGGGTTCACAAAATATACTAACGGGCACACGAACATAGCTAAAACACAATCAGTTTTTAGACTTAGTGAAAACTGAGACATGCTGAAATTTAACTCACGAAGGCATGTAAACGAGCTCGATGCACTCACTACGGTGCAAGTAATGGCAAGGCAAGCATACATCCATTAAGAAGGCACAAAATGCTAGCTAGACATGGCAAGAACAATGGCATAGCATGCACAGATCAACTACAATAGTATCGGCAAAATCGCAAACAAGTTGACGATCTGCCCAGATTCACAACGAAGCAAAAGTAGAGCTCGATTGACTCAAGCTAGGGTGCTCCATAATTGCAAACAAAGACATGAATGTATAGAGAATAACATGATTAACAAAACTCCTTCACTGATCATCCTCAAAAGAGCCACGGATCACTAGAAAACAAGCTGAACATATGGCATCATGAACTAAATAATCCCAGACCTACTAAGTCCCTGAAAACAGATTTGCCGGGTGCCTCACTTTGCAAGCTTGCACAAGTCACCACACACATCCTAAAATTTCATGGGTTGCAAATCTGGAAAGAAGACAAAATCCTTAACAAAACATATGAAGGACTCACAGGCATAGCATGCACACAATAATCATGGCAAAAATGACAAGTCTAAGATGAACTAGCAGATCTGACAATTAACTCACGAAGCCCTCTTCTAACAGCATTTCGGGCATCAAGATGAGCTCAAATGAAAATGGTGCAATGGAATGAAATGATGTACTCGTCGAGACGAACATTTTGATATACTATATGCCCAAATCGGAGCTACGGATGCGGAGATACGGCCGGTCAAAGTAGGCATAAAAAATTAGGCGGAGGGGAAAAGTCAACCGGCTAGGGTATTTTGGATCTGGATCTAGCGGCACGGATCCCAAGGTTGACCCGCAACACTGTAGCTCGCCGGAGAGGAAGGAGAGGCCGGGGCTCGCCGGGGTAGCCGGATCCGGCCCGGTCGCCGGAGTTCGTCGGCGTGGAGGCGGCGGGGCGGCGCCGGCCCGGGGCGGCGAGGAGGCGGCGAGGGGCGGCCGGCCGGGCGGCGGGGAGGCGGCCCGCGGTGGCGGAGTGGCGGCCCGCGGCGGCGCCGGTCGCCGGAGGTGGGAGAGGCGGCGGCGAGGTGGAGGCGCGGGGCGCGGGGCGCGGGGGCGCTCGGGCTCGCGGGGGCCCGGCTTGGGCCTCCCGGGCCGCGGCGGCGGTAGCGGCGGAGGGCGACACGTGGCAGGCGGCGGATGGCTGGGCGCGGCGGGGCGGACACGTCCGGCCCGATTCGGACGTGTCCGTCGGCGGGGGGAGCGGCGGATCTGGAAAAATTAGGGTTTCGAGGGGGAGAGAGATCCGAAAAATGGGGGGGGCTATTTATAGGCATAAGTGGAGCTAGGAGAGTCCAAATGAGGTGCGGTTTTCGGCCACGCGATCGTGATCGAACGCTCTAGGATATGGAGCAGAGTTTGGTGGGTTTTGGGCCAAATTGGAGGGGTGTTGGGATGCAACACACACGAGGCCTTTTCGGTCCCTCGGTTAACCGTTGGAGTATCAAACGAAGTCCAAATGATACGAAACTTGACAGGCGGTCTACCGGTAGTAAACCAAGGCCGCTTGGCAAGTCTCGGTCCAATCCGGAAATGTTTATTCCCCACACACGAAAGAAAGCTAGAAATGGACACCGGAGGAGAACGAAGCACCGGAATGCAAAACGGACAACGGGGAAAATGCTCGAATGCATGAGACGAACACGTATGCAAATGCAATGCACATGATGACATGATATGAGATGCATGACAAAGACAACAACACACGGAGACAAATACCCGAACCCGAGAAATAAATAACTTAACGCCGGAAACGGCAGAGTTGGAGTATAAATTGGGAAAGTTACATCCGGGGTGTTACAGTAATCATGACCCGCTTTGCATGCAGGGACTTGTCCAATTCGTGCAGTTGCCGAGGCGCCATGGGGAAGTGGAGACGCCCACGTCCAATCAACTGCCACGCGGCACCCAAGGCCGCAGGCTGTTAGGGCCCGTGGCGCTTTGCTCTTGCCCTTTCGCCTCCCTGCACGGCCAAGTCCGGGCGCGCCTTGGGCCCGGGGGCTACTGTCGGCGTTCTGGGAATGGGGGTCCCCAGACTTGCCTGCCTGCGACCTGCGGCGTGGCTCGGGGAGGGGCCCAGCACGGCCCATCTTCATCAACACAGACCCAAGACCCTCACGAGGGGTCAAGCCTCGCGGGGCGGACGACACAGAGCTTCCTCAGGCATGGCCTCATCAGGCTGGCTCGCAAGGAGGCAGAGAGATCAAGGCAGGGTACCTCACGAGGTGCCCGTAACGCAAGCCATGATGACCAAGGGTGCCAGGCGGGGGCCAGCCCGCGCAGTGTCCTCCTTTCCTCTTTGATGCAAAGGGAGCAAGCGCAGGCGAGAGCATCAAGCAAAGGCACCCGTTTCGGTGCAACGAGACCAAGACCAGCCCAACGGCAGGGAGGAAGTCATTCTGGAGCCCAAGCCAGCGTCACCGCCAGAGCCTTTGGCAGGCGAGGACCAACTTTAGTCAGGATAAGTGTACCAGATGCTCCCCTTCAAAATGGCCAATTGTTGGCGCCCTTCCCGCTCAATTTTTGGGAAGAGGCCCAGGGCCTTTGCCTATAAATAGGACTAGCCACCCCCAGGGAAGGGGGGATCTAGAATCGGCCAACCCAGAAACAAGCTGGGATCGGATCGAGTAGCATCACAGAGAGAGAGAAGGGTGGTTGAACTCCTCCCAGCAGTTCATCGCCCCAGCCAAGAGCAGACCCTCGCGAGGCTGTTCTTCCTTGTATTTCTCATCATCATCAGCCCAAGAGGCAATCCACCACACCACACACTAGAGTATGGTATTACACCACAACGGTGGCCCGAACCAGTATAAACTCCGTGTCTCTTGTGCTGTTCTTTCCATAGCTTAGATCTTAGCGGGGCAGTGGGGCGCAGTGTTGGGTTTCGTAGTAATTTCAAAAAAAATCATACGCACACGCAAGATCATGTGATGCATAGCAACGAGGGGGGAGAGTGTTGTCTACGTACCCACGCAGACCAACTGCGGAAGCGTTGACGCAACGTAGAGGAAGTAGTCGTACGTCTTCACGATCCAACCGATCAAGTACCGAAACTACGGCACCTCCGAGTTCGAGCACACGTTCAGCTCGATGACGATCCCCGGACTCCGATCCAGCAAAGTGTCGGGGAAGAGTTCCGTCAGCACGACGGCGTGGTGACGATCTTGATGCACTACAGCTGCAGGGCTTCGCCTAAACTCCGCTACAGTATTATCGAGGAATATGGTGGCTGGGGCACCGCACACGGCTAAGGAATAGATCACGTGGATCAACTTGTGTTCTAGGGTGCCTCTACCTTAGTATATAAAGGACTAGAGGGGGAGGCTGGCCGGCCAAGCTTGGCGCGCCAGGAGAGTCCTACTCCCTCTGGGAGTAGGATTCCCCCCCCCCCCCAATCCTAGTTGGAATAGGATTCGCGGAGGGGGAAAAGAGGAGGAGGGGGCCGGCCACCTCTCCTTGTCCTAATAGGACTAGGGGAAGGGGGAGGCGCGCAGCCCATCTAGGGAAGCCCCTTCTCTTTTCCACTAAGGCCCACTATGGCCCATATAGCTCCCGGGGGGTTCCGGTAACCCTCCCGGTACTCCGGTAAAATCCCGATTTCACCCGGAACACTTCCGATATCCAAACATAGGCTTCCAATATATCAATCTTTATGTCTCGACCATTTCGAGACTCCTCTTCATGTCCGTGATCACATCCGGGACTCCGAACAACCTTCGGTACATCAAAATGCATAAACTCATAATATAACTGTCATCGTAACCTTAAGCGTGCGGACCCTACGGGTTCGAGAACAATGTAGACATGACCGAGACATGTCTCTGGTCAATAACCAATAGCGGGACCTGGATGCCCATATTGGCTCCTACATATTCTACGAAGATCTTTATCGGTCAGACCGCATAACAACATACGTTGTTCCCTTTGTCATCGGTATGTTACTTGTCCGAGATTCGATCGTCGGTATCCAATACCTAGTTCAACCTCGTTACCGGCAAGTCTCTTTACTCGTTCTGTAATACATCTTCTTGCAACTAACTCATTAGTTGCAATGCTTGCAAGGCTTATGTGATGTGCATTACCGAGAGGGCCCAGAGATACCTCTCCGACAATCGGAGTGACAAATCCTAATCTCAAAATACGCCAACCCAACATCTACCTTTGGAGACACCTGTAATGCTCCTTTATAATCACCCAGTAACGTTGTGACGTTTGGTAGCACCCAAAGTGTTCCTCCGGCAAACGGGAGTTGCATAATCTCATAGTCATAGGAACATGTATAAGTCATGAAGAAAGCAATAGCAACATACTAAACGATCGGGTGCTAAGCTAATGGAATGGGTCATGTCAATCAGATCATTCAACTAATGATGTGACCTCGTTAATCAAATAACAACTCTTTGTTCATGGTTAGGAAACATAACCATCTTTGATTAACGAGCTAGTCAAGTAGAGTCATACTAGTGACACTCTGTTTGTCTATGTATGCACACATGTATTATGTTTCCGGTTAATACAATTCCAGCATGAATAATAAACATTTATCATGATATAAGGAAATAAATAATAACTTTATTATTGCCTCTAGGGCATATTTCCTTCAGTCTCCCACTTGCACTAGAGTCAATAATCTAGATTACACTGTGATGATTCTAACACCCATGGAGTCTTGGTGCTGATCATGTTTTGCTCATGGAAGAGGCTTAGTCAACGGGTCTGCAACATTCAGATCCGTATGTATCTTGCAAATCTCTATGTCTCCCACCTGGACTAGATCCCGGATGGAATTGAAGCGTCTCTTGATGTGCTTGGTCCTTTTGTGAAATCTGGATTCCTTTGCCAAGGCAATTGCACCAGTATTGTCACAAAAGATTTTCATTGGACCCGATGCATTAGGTATAACAACTAGATCGGATATGAACTCCTTCATCCAGACTGCTTCGTTTGCTACTTCCAAAGCAGCTACGTACTCCGCTTCACATGTAGATCCCGCTACGACGCTTTGTTTAGAACTGCACCAACTGACAGCTCCACCGTTTAATGTAAACATGTATCCAGTTTGCGATTTAGAATCGTCCGGATCAGTGTCAAAGCTTGCATCAACGTAACCTTTTACGGTGAGCTCTTTGTCACCTCCATATACGAGAAACATATCCTTAGTCCTTTTCAGGTATTTCAGGATGTTCTTGACCGCTGTCCAGTGATCCACTCCTGGATTACTTTGGTACCTCCCCGCTAAACTTATAGCAAGGCACACATCAGTTCTGGTACACAGCATTGCATACATGATAGAGCCTATGGCTGAAGCATAGGGAACATCTTTCGTTTTCTCTCTATCTTCTGCAGTGGTCGGGCATTGAGTCTGACTCAACTTCACACCTTGTAACACAGGCAAGAACCCTTTCTTTTCTTGATCCATTTTGAACTTCTTCAAAATCTTGTCAAGGTATGTGCTTTGTGAAAGTCCAATTAAGTGTCTTGATCTATCTCTATAGATCTTTATGCCTAATATGTAAGTAGCTTCACCGAGGTCTTTCATTGAAAAACTTTTATTCAAGTATCCCTTTATGCTATCGAGAAATTCTATATCATTTCCAATCAGTAATATGTCATCCACATATAATATCAGAAACGCTACAGAGCTCCCACTCACTTTCTTGTAAATACAGGCTTCTCCGAAAGTCTGTATAAAACCAAATGCTTTGATCACACTATCAAAACGTTTATTCCAACTCCGAGAGGCTTGCGCCAGTCCATAAATGGATCGCTGGAGCTTGCACACTTTGTTAGCTCCCTTTGGATCGACAAAACCTTCCGGTTGCATCATATACAACTCTTCTTCCAGAAATCCATTCAGGAATGCAGTTTTGACATCCATCTGCCAAATTTCATAATCATAAAATGCGGCAATTGCTAACATGATTCGGACAGACTTAAGCATCGCTACGGGTGAGAAGGTCTCATCGTAGTCAATCCCTTGAACTTGCCAAAAACCTTTTGCGACAAGTCGAGCTTTGTAGACAGTAACATTACCGTCAGCGTCAGTCTTCTTCTTGAAGATCCATTTATTCTCAATTGCTTGCCGATCATCGGGCAAGTCAACCAAAGTCCATACTTTGTTCTCATACATGGATCCCATCTCAGATTTCATGGCTTCAAGCCACTTTGCGGAATCTGGGCTCACCATCGCTTCTTCATAGTTCGTAGGTTCATCATGATCTAGTAGCATGATTTCCAGGACAGGATTACTGTACCACTCTGGCGCGGATCTTACTCTGGTTGATCTACGAGGTTCAGTAGTATCTTGATCTGAAGTTTCATGATCATCATCATTAGCTTCCTCACTTATTGGTGTAGGTATCGCAGAAACAGTTTTCTGTGATGTACTACTTTCCAATAAAGGAGCAGGTACAGTTACCTCGTCAAGTTCTACTTTCCTCCCACTCACTTCTTTCGAGAGAAACTCCTTCTCTAGAAAGTTTCCGAATTTAGCAACAAAAGTCTTGCCTTCGGATCTGTGATAGAAGGTGTATCCAATAGTTTCCTTTGGATATCCTATGAAGACACATTTCTCCGATTTGGGTTCGAGCTTATCAGGTTGAAGCTTTTTCACATAAGCATCACAGCCCCAAACTTTTAGAAATGACAACTTTGGTTTCTTGCCAAACCACAGTTCATAAGGCGTCGTCTCAATGGATTTTGATGGTGCCCTATTTAACGTGAATGCGGCCGTCTCTAGAGCGTATCCCCAAAACAATAGCGGTAAATCAGTAAGAGACATCATAGATCGCACCATATCTAGTAAAGTACTATTACGACGTTCGGACACACCATTACGCTGAGGTGTTCCGGGTGGCGTGAGTTGTGAAACTATTCCATAATTTTTCAAATGTACACCAAACTCGTAACTCAAATATTCTCCTCCACGATCAGATCGTAGAAACTTTATTTTCTTGTTACGATGATTTTCAACTTCACTCTGAAATTCTTTGAACTTTTCAAATGTTTCAGACTTATGTTTCATTAAGTAGATATACCCATATCTGCTTAAATCATCTGTGAAGGTGAGAAAATAACGATATCCGCCACGAGCCTCAATATTCATCGGACCACATACATCTGTATGTATGATTTCCGACAAATCTGTTGCTCTCTCCATAGTACCAGAGAACAGTGTTTTTGTCATCTTGCCCATGAGGCATGGTTCGCAAGTACCAAGTGATTCATAATCAAGTGGTTCCAAAAGTCCATCAGTATGGAGTTTCTTCATGCGCTTTACACCGATATGACCTAAACGGCAGTGCCACAAATAAGTTGCACTCTCATTATCAACTCTGCATCTTTTGGTTTCAACATTATGAATATGTGTGTTACTAGTATCGAGATTCAATAAGAATAGACCACTCTTCAAGGGTGCATGACCATAAAAGATATTACTCATATAAATAGAACAACCATTATTCTCTGATTTAAATGAATAACTGTCTCGCATTAAACAAGATCCAGATATAATGTTCATGCTCAACGCTGGCACCAAATAACAATTATTTAGGTCTAATATTAATCCCGAAGGTAGATGTAGAGGTAGCGTGCCGACCGCGATCACATCGACTTTGGAACCGTTTCCCACACGCATCGTCACCTCGTCCTTAGCCAATCTTCGCTTAATCCGTAGCCCCTGTTTCGAGTTGCAAATATTAGCAACAGAACCAGTATCAAATACCCAGGTGCTACTGCGAGCATTAGTAAGGTACACATCAATAACATGTATATCACATATACCTTTGTTCACTTTGCCATCCTTCTTATCCGCCAAATACTTGGGGCAGTTCCGCTTCCAGTGACCAGTCTGCTTGCAGTAGAAGCACTCAGTTTCAGGCTTAGGTCCAGACTTGGGTTTCTTCTCTTGAGCAGCAACTGGCTTGCCGTTCTTCTTGAAGTTCCCCTTCTTCTTTCCTTTGCCCTTTTTCTTGAAACTAGTGGTCTTGTTGACCATCAACACTTGATGCTCCTTCTTGATTTCTACCTCCGCAGCTTTCAGCATCGCGAAGAGCTCGGGAATAGTCTTGTTCATCCCTGGCATATTATAGTTCATCACGAAGCTCTTGTAGCTTGGTGGCAGTGATTGAAGAATTCTGTCAATGACGCAATCATCTGGAAGATTAACTCCCAATTGTATCAAGTGATTATTATACCCAGACATTTTGAGTATATGCTCACTGATAGAACTGTTCTCCTCCATCTTGCAGCTATAGAACTTATTGGAGACTTCATATCTCTCAATCCGGGCATTTGCTTGAAATATTAACTTCAACTCCTGGAACATCTCATATGCTCCATGACGTTCAAAACGTCGTTGAAGACCCGATTCTAAGCCGTAAAGCATGGCACACTGAACTATCGAGTAGTCATCAGCTTTGCTCTGCCAGACGTTCATAACATCCGGCGTTGCTCCTGCAGCAGGCCTGGCACCCAGCGGTGCTTCCAGGACGTAATTCTTCTGTGCAGCAATGAGGATAATCCTCAAGTTACGGACCCAGTCCGTGTAATTGCTACCATCATCTTTCAACTTTGCTTTCTCAAGGAACGCATTAAAATTCAACGGAACAATAGCACGAGCCATCTATCTACAATCAACATAAACAAGCAAGATACTATCAGGTACTAAGTTCATGATAAATTTAAGTTCAATTAATTATATTACTTAAGAACTCCCACTTAGATAGACATCCCTCTAATCCTCTAAGTGATCACGTGATCCAAATCAACTAAACCATGTCCGATCATCACGTGAGATGGAGTAGTTTCATCGGTGAACATCATTATGTTGATCATATCTACTATATGATTCATGCTCGACCTTTCGGTCTCCGTGTTCCGAGGCCATATCTGTATATGCTTGGCTCGTCAAGTATAACCTGAGTATTCTGCGTGTGCAACTGTTTTGCACCCGTTGTATTTGAACGTAGAACCTATCACACCCGATCATCACGTGGTGTCTCAGCACGAAGAACTTTCGCAACGGTGCATACTCAGGGAGAACACTTCTTGATAATTTAGTGCGAGATCATCTTATAATGCTACCGTCAATCAGAGCAAGATAAGATGCATAAAAGGATAAACATCACATGCAATCAATATAAGTGATATGATATGGCCATCATCATCTTGTGCTTGTGATCTCCATCTCCGAAGCACCGTTGTGATCACCATCGTCACCGGCGTGACACCTTGATCTCTATCGTAGCATCGTTGTCGTCTCGCCAAGTTTGTGCTTCCACGACTATCGCTACCGCTTAGTGATAAAGTAAAGCATTACATCGCGATTTCATTGCATACAATAAAGCGACAACCATAAGGCTCCTGCCAGTTGCCGATAACTCGGTTAGAGAACATGATCATCTCATACAATAAAATTCAGCATCATGTATTGACCATATCACATCACAACATGCCCTGCAAAAACAAGTTAGACGTCCTCTACTTTGTTGTTGCAAGTTTTACGTGGCTGCTACGGGCTTAAGCAAGAACCAATCTCACCTACGCATCAAAACCACAACGATAGTTTGTCAAATAGACTCCGTTTTAACCTTCGCAAGGACCAGGCGTAAACATACTTGGTTCAACTAAAGTTGGAGAGACTGTCGCCCGCAAGCCACCTATGTGCAAAGCACGTCGGGGGAACCGGTCTCGCGTAAGCGTACGCGTAATGTTGGTCCGGGTCGTCTCGTCCAACAATGCCGCCGAACCAAAGTATGACATGCTGGTAGGCAGCATGACTTATATCGCCCACAACTCACTTGTGTTCTACTCGTGCATATAACATCAACATAAATAACCTAGGCTCTGATACCACTGTTGGGTTTCGTAGTAATTTCAAAAATTTTCCTACGCACACGCAAGATCATGTGATGCATAGCAACGAGAGGGGAGAGTATTGTCTACGTACCCACGTAGACCGACTGCGGAAGCGTTGACGCAACATAGAGGAAGTAGTCGTACGTCTTCACGATCCAACCGATCAAGTACCGAAACTACGGCACCTCCGAGTTCGAGCACACGTTCAGCTCGATGACGATCCCCGGACTCCGATCCAGCAAAGTGTCGGGGAAGAGTTCCGTCAGCACGACGGCATGGTGACGATCTTGATGCACTACAGCAGTAGGGCTTCGCCTAAACTCCGCTACAGTATTATCGAGGAATATGGTAGCTGGGGGCACCGCACACGGCTAAGGAATAGATCACGTGGATCAACTTGTGTGTTCTAGGGTGCCTCTACCTCAGTATATAAAGGACCAAAGGGGGCAGGCTGGTCGGCCACAAGGGGCGCGCCAGGAGAGTCCTACTCCCTCCGGGAGTAGGATTCCCCCCCCCCCCAATCCTAGTTGGAATAGGATTCGCGGAGGGGGAAAAGAGAAGGAGGGGGCCGACCACCTCTCCTAGTCCTAATAGGACTAGGGGAAGTGGGAGGCGCGCAGCCCATGTAGGGCTGCCTCTTCTCTTTTCCACTAAGGCCCATCATGGCCCATTTAGCTCCCGGGGGGTTCCCGTAACCTTCCCGGTACTCCGGTAAAATCCCGATTTCACCCGGAACACTTCCGATATCCTAACATAGGCTTCCAATATATCAATCTTTATGTCTCGACCATTTCGAGACTCCTCGTCATGTCCGTGATCATATCCGGGACTCCGAACAACCTTCGGTACATCAAAATGCATAAACTCATAATATAACTGTCATCGTAACCTTAAGCGTGCGGACCCTACGGGTTCGAGAACATTGTAGACATGACCGAGACATGTCTCCGGTCAATAACCAATAGCGGGACCTGGATGCCCATATTGGCTCCTACATATTCTACGAAGATCTTTATCGGTCAGACCACATAACAACATACGTTGTTCCCTTTGTCATCGGTATGTTACTTGCCCGAGATTCGATCGTCGGTATTCCAATACCTAGTTCAATATCGTTACCGGCAAGTCTCTTTACTCGTTCCGTAATACATCTTCTCGCAACTAACTCATTAGTTGCAATGCTTGCAAGGCTTAAGTGATGTGCATTACCGAGAGGGCCCAGAGATACCTCTCCGACAATCGGAGTGACAAATCCTAATCTCGAAATACGCCAACCCAACATCTACCTTTGGAGACACCTGTAATGCTCCTTTATAATCACCCAGTTACGTTGTGACGTTTGGTAGCACCCAAAGTGTTCCTCCGGCAAACGGGAGTTGCATAATCTCATAGTCATAGGAACATGTATAAGTCATGAAGAAGCAATAGCAACATACTAAACGATCGGGTGCTAAGCTAATGGAATGGGTCATGTCAATCAGATCATTCAACTAATGATGTGACCTCGTTAATCAAATAACAACTCTTTGTTCATGGTTAGGAAACATAACCATCTTTGATTAACGAGCTAGTCAAGTAGAGGCATACTAGTGACACTCTGTTTGTCTATGTATTCACACATGTATTATGTTTCTGGTTAATACAATTCCAGCATGAATAATAAACATTTATCATGATATAAGGAAATAAATAATAACTTTATTATTGCCTCTAGGGCATATTTCCTTCACTGATGTCTTCTTCATTGTGCAGACAAAGATCTTGTTGTTTTTTGTCGCTAATTTCTTTATCCTAACAATCTTTCTGAGTTTCTTGACTTGATTGGTATTCATGGACAACTCAGTTCCCCATATGCAAAAAGGCTCGTACAGTGGGTCAAAACCTCTGACAGCAGGACCTACATGTGCAAGACCAAATTGTTAAAAACCTAAATATTAGAATGGTTCCTGCAATTGCACAATAATGTGCTATTAGACAACGGACCATGCACGTGCTAACCTCGATTGTAAACCTCAGTGCTTCCCATTGTTTCCCTGCAACACATATAAGGTAGTTAGCCATCAGGTTAAGTAAGGGTTCGTATGCTATCAGTAAAATATGTTGATGAAAAATAATCACATTGCAGATTCATCAGATTAACTGAAGCCACACGGAAAATCCATTTATCCAAACCAAGCACGATTAAGAATTAGGAAATATAGCACTTGTATATGTTTCTCATGTATTAAGTGCAGCCAAATTCGATGTATTCCTCACATGCACACCAATACAAAATTCTACCCACGACAATTGGACATCGCATTGCAGAATTGAACCAAGCAGTTAACTAAACACCACAACAAATGAACCAAACATTAACTAAGCACCACATTGCACAATATAACATACTCCTAATAAAAGATCAGACAGTTAACCGGATAATTAACTACAACCAATTGTAGCAATTGTATTTGTTTCTCATGTATTTACTACAGCCAAATTCAATTTATTCCTCACATGGTATACAATAACAGAATGCACCCACAATTTTGTAAAGATAAATTCGATTTATTTCTCACATGGAAGACAATACAAAATTGCAGCCTGAAGAATTGAACATCACATTTGCAGAATTGAACCAAACAGTTCACTGAAGACGACAACTAATTAAAAAAACAGTTAATAAGTGAGCACCACACTGCACGACATATAGAACATATACACTAGGGCAGCAGATTGCACAGTAAAATTAGATAGCACAATTCACTAGAATTTGTGAAGGAAAGGCAGGAGCAGCACACGCAACAGGTAAACCGAGCATGCTTAACCGGCGTAGCTAGCAAATGGCAAGGTGCTCCTTCAAGATCTGGGGGTCGGCACTAATGGCAGCCATCATGACCTCATCCACGCGTGTGGCCGCGATTTGCTTCTCCACTGCCAAATGCTCCTGGAGGTCCTGCCTATACTGCGTGCACCATGGCTTAGCTCGGCGCTTATTTGGTGGAGGGGTCGGTGATTTGGGTGGAAGGTGTCGCGCTCGCGCCGGTGGTAGGGGCATGTGGGATGTGGAAGGAGGAGGAGGTTGGGGGTCGGGTGTGGATTAGCTGCCTGGATAGGCGAGGCTGAGGAGCGTGAAGGAGGGTCACCGGCGAGGAGGCGGCGCTGCAAGCAAGGAGTGAAGGTTTCAACTTGGAAAGGAAGGCGGAAAGAGGGGAGATGTGGCTTTTGGTAAGGGGGAGGGGCCGGGAGGTAGATATTTCTGTGGAAGCCGAAAATTTGGAATCGCTTCAGCCAAAAAACTGGCGCGCAAAGTGTCATCAGACACGGTCCCTTATTTAGAATTGTGTACGATATGTGAGCATCACAAATGATTCAGATATCTTAACCCGTGTGTGTTGAGTTTGAACGTCAAACATTTTGGTTCGAATTTCCCTGGTTACAGTGGTCATCCACGTCATTGCATAATTTGGGTACACAAAGGAGACTAACTATGTGCAATCTACTTGATTTATAGTATTATACACCGACGATGCTCCAAGATATTTTGTGCTGCATCTCACACGGTTGGTGATAATAAACTGTGTGTGATCTACTTGATTTATTGTCTTGATCATTTGAATTACATAATGGGGTCACAGCTACAAAGGATGGTGTTTGAATTGTTAGAACTTTTATCTGCAGTGAACATGCAACTATAGGTGTGTCATCAAAAAAATTGGAATTATTCAGGGTTCGTTTTTACATTTTTATACATTAACTAGGTTTTCCAGGCATTTTATGTGCATAATTCAAATTTGAACAACATGCAGATGCTCCAGTGCATATAAACTTGTTGAAAAAACAAATATGTGTCCTTGGTTGCATGCTTAGGTCCCATGCAAGAAATGGGAATGAATTTCAAACGCCCTGCCACCGTCACTAGGCCGCAAACATTGAGATACCTGGTTTTAAATTCTAGTAAATCCAAAACTCGTCTAAAATTCATGAAACTTGGCATGCTATCATGTAGCGGCATCAACATGCCGTGGTAAAAAAATTGTCCCATTTGGGGTAGGTTTGGGTATAAGCTTCTCACAACAAGTGTGATGGTTTCAGTAGGGAACGTGCCACCTTTGGGGACGAAGCGATATCTGTTGCCTCTTATTGCTTTCAAAAAAATTTGAGTGTCAACGTAGAACAACAAGAGTGTTGTGTTCAATTTTGGAATTTTTCGGGGTTCGTTTGGACATTTTTATGCATTAACTGAGTTTTCAATGCATTTATGTGCATAATTCAAATTTGAACTACATGCACATGCTCCAGTGCATATAAATTGGTTGAAAATTCAAATCTGTGTCCTTGGGTGCATGCTAAGGTCCCATGCAACAAGTGGGAATAAATTTCAAACACTAGTGCACCGTTGATTGCCGGCAAAACATTGAGATGCCTAGTTTTTAAATTCTAGTAAATCCAAAACTCGTCTAAAATTCATGAAACTTGGCATGCTATCATGGAGCGGCGTCAACATGCCATGGTACAAATTTTATCCCATTTGGGGCAGGTTTGGGTATATGCTTCTCACAAACCGGAGCTTCTCACAACAAGCATGATGGTTTTCGGTAGGGAACGTACCACCTTTGGGAACGAAACGATATCCATTGCCTCTTGTTGCTTTCAAATTTTTTTCTCGTGTCAACATAGAACAACAGAAGTGTTGTGTGATTTTTTGTGATTTTTTGGGGTTCGTTTGGACATTTTTATGCATTAACTGAGTTTTCAATGCATTTATGTGCATAATTCAAATCTGAACTACATGCACATGCTCCAGTGCATATAAATTGGTTGAAAAATCAAATCTGTGTCCTTGGGTGCATGCTTAGGTCCCATGCAAGAAATGGTAAAGAATTTCAAACACCAGGGCACCGTTGATTGCCGGCAAAACATTGAGATGCCTGGTTTTTAAATTCTAGTAAATCCAAAACTCTTCTGAAATTCAGGAAACTTGGCATGCTATCATGGAGCGGCAGCAACATGCCGTGGTAGAAATTTTGTCCCATTTGGGGCAGGTTTGGGTATATGCTTCTCACAGACCGGAGCTTCTCACAACAAGCATGATGGTTTTCGGTAGGGAACGTCCCACCTTTGGGGACGAAACGATATCCATTGCCTCTTATTGCTTTCAATTTTTTTCTCGTGTCAACATAGAACAACAAGAGTGTTGTGTGAATTTTTGCAATTTTTCGGGGTTCGTTTGGACATTTTTATGCATTAACTGAGTTTTCAATCCATTTATGTGCATAATTCAAATTTGAACTACATGCACATTCTCCAGTGCATATAAATTGGTTGAAAAATCAAATATGTGTCCTGGGTGCATTCTTAGGTCCCATGCAAGAAATGGGAATGAATTTCAGACACCAGGGCACCGTTGATTGCCGGCAAAACATTGAGATGCCTAGTTTTTAAATTCTAGTAAATCCAAAACTTGTCTGAAATTCATGAAACTTGGCATGCTATCATGGAGCGGCATCAACATGCCGTGGTACAAATTTTGTCCCATTTGGGGCAGGTTTGGGTATATGCTTCTCACAAACCGGAGCTTCTCACAACAAGCATGATGGTTTTCGGTAGGGAATGTCCCACCTTTGGGACGAAACAATATCCATTGCCTCTTATTGCTTTCAGTTTTTCTTCTCGTGTCAACATAGAACAACAGGAGTGTTGTGTGAATTTTTCTGATTTTTCGGGGTTCGTTTGGACATTTTTATGCATTAACTGAGTTTTCAATGCATTTATGCGCATAATTCAAATTTGAACTACATGCACATGCTCCAGTGCATATAAATTGGTTGAAAAATCAAATCTGTGTCCTTGGGTGCATGGTTAGGTCCCATGCAAGAAATGGGAATGAATTTCAAACACCAGGGCACCATTGATTGCCGGCAAAACATTGAGGTGCCTGGTTTTTAAATTCTAGTAAATCTAAAACTCGTCTGAAATTCATGAAACTTGGCATGCTATCATGGAGCGGCATCAACATGTCGTGGTACAAATTTTGTCCCATTTGGGGCAGGTTTGGGTATATGCTTCTCGCAAACCGGAGCTTCTCACAACAAGCATGATGGTTTTCGGTAGGGAACATCCCACCTTTGGGGACGAAACGATATCCATTGCCTCTTATTGCTTTCAATTTTTTTCTCGTGTCAACATATAACAAAAGGAGTGATTTGTGATTTTTTGTGATTTTTTGGGGTTCGTTTGGACATTTTTATGCATTAACTGAGTTTTCAATGCATTTATGTGCATATTTCAAATTTGAACTACATGCACATGCTCTAGTGCATATAAATTGGTTGAAAAATCAAATATGTGTCCTTGGGTGCATGCTTAGGTCCCATGCAAGGTATGGGAATGAATTTCAAACACCAGGGCATCGTTGATTGCCGGCAAAACATTGAGATGCCTGGTTTTTAAATTCTAGTAAATCCAAAATTCTTTTAACCATTGACATGACGCCACGGGTCTTGGTTTTAATGGCTGTAGGAGGTGCCGCGCGGACAGCTGCTTGACCTGACTGAACGGGAGGCATGCGAGCGCCGTCCGGTGTGTAGGCTGACCGAGAGGCGTGCAAGCTGTCCTCGAGTGTGCAGGCTCACCAGGAAGCATGCGAGTTGTACGCTGCGTAGGCTCACTGGGAAGTGAGCCCTTTGGCTTACATGGCCGCCCTCCTTGCTCGCATCCTCTCCATTAATGGCGCCCAAGCCGTAGTTTAATTTGCTTTTTAAATATAAAACACTCATCACAAACTTTTAGTTAAAACACCCGTATGCAAACCGGCCGAGCAGGATTTCTGCAGCTATTGATCGCAAACGACTTAGATAGAACACCCGTATGAAAAGTGAGAGTAGTGCAGGATTTGTTCATTCTTTCAGCACAAACGGTTGTTTTGGATGACCCGTGTGCAACCACGTACAAACAATTTCGTAAGATTTGCATCTGTCATATTGGGTATGTTGCCATTTGTCAAACTGGAAAGATTTATATTTGTTGATCTAGTGACATTGTCGTTTGCCAATCCTTGTAACACTGCGATTTGTCAAAATATGAAGCTAGAAATCATTAGCACTATGTAATTTTTGCAACTAAAATTCAGTAATTAAGCATAGATTTCATTCATAGATTAAGTAGTCATTCTTAATTTATACAAACAGTTCAACTCGGCAGTTGAAACGACCAAACTTCTCCCCAATTGTTGCCAACCACGTACTGAAATAGCTAGTTCAACTATATATACTAGCTAATTTTAAGTACGTTGTATAGTTCGACCACACATCTATAGTCAGAGGAACTGAACAAAATAGCCCATAAATACTACTACTACGACAGAGGGCTTTGTGCTACTTCTGGCAGCCTCTCCTTTGTCGAGCACGCTCAGTAAGACTGTAAGAGGAAGAGGAGGAGGAGGAGCCTACCGATGAGCTGGACAAATGCAATATGGTGCCTGCCACTGTTGCACGTTCAGCGACGCTCGCCAGCTCGAACACCCACTGCTGCTCCAGATGATCCCTCTCGAAGCGGCCGGTCTGCTCGTAGATCTCTTGATTCCTCGCCTCTGCATCGGCGTGTGCGGCGGCCACAGCTGCGGTAAGGGTCTTTGCGTGCTCGACGAGGCGCTCCTCCTCCTCCCACAGGAACTCGATGTAGCGCCCAAGGTCACTGACGCACATGCGGGCCTTGATACATCCATTTTGCATCATGCTTTTATATCAATATTTATTGCATTATGGGCTGTTATCACACATTATGTCACAATACTTATGCCTATTCTCTCTTATTTTACAAGGTTTAATTGAAGAGGGGGAATGCCGGCAGCTGGAATTCTGGGCTGGAAAAGGAGCAAATATTAGAGACCTATTATCCACATCTCCAAAAGTCCTAAAACTTCACAGGAGCATGTTTTAGAATATATAGAAAATATTGGGTGAAAGAGTACCAGAGGGGGGCCACCCACCGTACACGAGGGTGGGGGCGTGCCCTACCCCCTGGGCATGCCCCCTGGCAGCCCTCTGATGCCCATCTTTGGCTATATGGAGTCTTTCATCGAGGAAAAAATCATAAGCAAGCTTTCGGGACGAAACTCCGCCGCGACGAGGCGGAACCTTGGCGGAACCAATCTAGGGCTCCGGCGGAGCTGTTCTGTCGGGGAAACTTCCCTCCGGGAGGGGGAAATCATCACCATCGTCATCACAAACGATCCTCTCATCGGGAAGGGGTCAATCTCCATCAACATATTCACCAGCACCATCACATCTCAAACCCTAGTTCATCTCTTGTATCCAATCTTTGTCTCAAAACCTTAGATTGGTACCTGTGGGTTGCTAGTAGTGTTGATTACTCCTTGTAGTTGATGCTAGTTGGTTTACTTGGTGGAAGATCATATGTTCAGATCCATTATGCATACTAATACCCCTCTGATTATGAACATGAATATTATTTGTGAGTAGTTACATTTGTTCCTGAGGACATGGGAGAAGTCTTGCTATAAGTAATCATGTGAATTTGGTATTAGTTCGATATTTTGATGAGATGTATGTTGTCTTTCCTCTAGTGGTGTCATGTGAACGTCGGCTACATGACACTTCACCATTGTTTGGGCCTAGGGGAAGGCATTGGGAAGTAATAAGTAGATGATGGGTTGCTATAGTGACGGAAGCTTAAACCCTAGTTTATGCGTTGCTTCGTAAGGGGCTGATTTGGATCCATATGTTTCAAGCTATGGTTAGGTTTACCCTAATACTTCTGTTGTAGTTGCGGATGCTTGCAATAGGGGTTAATCATAAGTGGGATGCTTGTCCAAGGAAGGACAATACCCAAGCACCGGTCCACCCACATATCAAATTATCAAAGTACCGAACGCGAATCATATGCACGCGATGAAAACTAGCTTGACGATAATTCCCATGTGTCCTCTGGAGCGCTTTCCTTTATATAAGAGTTTGTACAGGCTTGTCCTTTTCTACAAAAAGGATTGGGCCATCTTGCTGCACTTTATTTACTTTTATTACTTGTTACTCGTTACAAATTACCTTATCACAAAACTATCTGTTACCGATAATTTCAGTGCTTGCAGAGAATACCTTGCTGAAAACCACTTATCATTTCCTTCTGCTCCTCGTTGGGTTCAACACTCTTACTTATTGAAAAGGCCACAATATATCCCCTACACTTGTGGGTCATCAATAATCTTTTCTGGTGCTGTTGCTGGGGAGTGAAGCGTCTTTGGTAGGTGGAATTTGGTAAGGAAAAATTTATATAGTGTGCTGAAATTTACTATCACTTGTTACTATGGAACATAATCCTTTGAGGGGTTTGTTCGGGGTATCTTCACCCCGACCAGTAGAGCAAAGAGTTGCTCCTCAACCTATTGAAACTACTGAAATTTTTTACTTTGAAATTCCTTCGGGTATGATAGAGAAACTGCTAGCTAATCCTTTCACAGGTGATGGAACATTACATCCCGATTTGCACCTAATCTATGTGGATGAAGTTTGTGGATTATTTAAGCTTGCAGGTATGCCCGAGGATGTTATCAAGAAGAAGGTCTTCCCTTTATCTTTGAAGGGAAAGGCATTGACATGGTTTAGGCTATGTGATGATATCGGATCATGGAACTACAACCGATTGAAATTGGAATTTCATCAAAAGTTTTATCGTATGCATCTTGTTCATCGTGATCGTAATTATATATATAATTTTTTGTCTCGCGAAGGAGAAAGCATTTCTCAAGCTTGGGGGTGGCTTAAGTCAATGTTATATTCATGCCCCAATCATGAGCTCTCAAGAGAAATTATTATTCAAATTTTTTATGCTTGGCTTTCTCTCGATAATCGCTCCATGCTCGATACTTCTTGTACTGGTTCTTTAATGATGAAGACTATTGAATTCAAATGGGATTTATTGGAAATAATTAAATGCAACTCTGAAGATTGGGATCTCGACGAAGGTAAGGAGTCAGGTATAACACCTAAGTTTGATTGTGTTAAATCTTTTATGGATACTGATGCTTTCCATGAATTTAGCACTAAATATGGACTTGACTCTGAGATAGTAGCTTCTTTCTGTGAATCCTTTGCTACTCATGTTGATCTCCCTAAGGATAAGTGGTTTAAATATAACCCTCCCACTGAAGTAAAAGTAGTTGAACCTATTAAAGTTGAAGAAAAGACTATCACTTATAATGATCCTGTTGTTCCCAATGCTTATATTGAGAAACCACCTTTCCCTGTTAGAATAAAAGATCATGCTAAAGCTTCAACTATGGTTCGTAAGAGTAATACTAGAACACCTACTCCCTCTGAGCAAATTAAAGTTGAACCTAGTGTTGCTATGGTTAAAGATCTCTTGGCCGATAATATTGATGGGCATGTTATTTATTTCTGTGATGAAGCTGCTAGAATTGCTAGACCTGATACTAAAAATAAACATAGACCTATTGTAGGCATGCCTGTTATTTCTATTAAAATAGGAGATCATTGCTATCATGGCTTTTGTGATATGGGTGCTAGTGCAAGTGCAATACCTCATTCCCTATATAAAGAAATTATGCATGATATTGCACCTGCTGAGATAGAGGAAATTGATCTTACTGTTAAACTTGCCAATAGAGACACTATTTCACCAGTTGGGATTGTTAGAGATGTTGAAGTCTTGTGTGGGAAAGTTAAATATACTGCTGATTTTCTTGTTCTTGGTTCCCCACAAGATAACTTTTGTCCCATTATATTTGGTAGACCCTTCTTGGATACTGTTAATGCTAAGATAGACTGCAATAAGGATATTGTTTCTATTAGTTTAGGGGATATGTCTCATGAATTTAATTTTGCTAAATTTCATAGACAACCCCATGATAAAGAATTTCCTAGTAAAGATGAAAGTATTGGTCTTGCTTCTATTGCCGTGCTTCCTAGTGATCCTTTAGAACAATATTTGCTAGACCATGAAAATGATATGTTTATGAATGAAAGAAGGGAATAGATGAAGTATTCTTTAAACATGGACCTATTTTGAAACACAACTTGCCTGTTGAAATCCTAGGGGATCCTCCTCCACCCAATGGTGATCCCGCATTTGAGCTTAAACCATTGCCTAATACTCTTAAATATGCTTATCTTGATGAGAAAGAGATATATCCTGTTATTATTAGTGCTAACCTTTCAGAGCATGAAGAAAATAAATTATTGAAAACCCTGAAGAAGCATCGTGCTGCTATTGGATATACTCTTGATGATCTTAAGGGCATTAGTCCCACTCTCCGCCAACATAAAATAAAATTGGAGAAAGACGCGAAACCGGTTGTTGATCACCAACGACGGTTAAATCCTAAGATGAAAGAAGTGGTAAGAAAATAAATACTAAATATTCTTGAGGCAGGTATAATTTATCCCGTTGCTGATAGTCAGTGGGTAAGTCCTGTCCATTGTGTCCCTAAGAAGGGAGGTATTACTGTTGTTCCTAATGATAAAGATGAATTGAACCCACAAAGAATTGTTACAGGTTATAGAATGGTAATTGATTTTCACAAATTAAATAAAGCTACTAAAAAGGATCATTACCCTTTACCTTTTATTGATCAAATGCTAGAAATATTATCCAAACATACACATTTTTGCTTTCTAGATGGTTATTCTGGTTTCTCTCAAATACCTGTGTCAAAAGAGGATCAACAAAATACAACTTTTACTTGCCCTTTCAGTACCTTTGCTTATAGACATATGCCTTTTGGTTTATGCAATGCACCTGCTACCTTTCAAACATGTATGGCTGCTACATTCTTTGACTTTTGTGAAAAGATTGTTGAGGTTTTCATGGATGATTTCTCCGTATATGGAACTTCTTTTGATGATTTCTTAAGCAACCTTGATCGAGTTTTGCAGAGATGTGAAGAAACTAATCTTGTCTTGTATTGGGAGAAGTGCCACTTTATGGTAAATGAAGGTATTCTCTTGGGGCATAAATTTTTTCAAAGAGGTATTGAAGTTGATGAAGCTAAAGTTGATGCTATTGAAAATATGTTGTGTCCTAAGGACATTAAAGGTATAAGAAGCTTCCTTGGTCATAGTGGTTTTTATAGGAGGTTCATTAAGGACTTCTCTTAAATTTCTAGGCCTCTGACTAATCTCTTACAAAAATATGTTCCTTTTGTCTTTGATGATGATTGTGTAGAAGCATTTGAAATACTTAAGAAAGCTTTGATTTCTACACCTATTGTTCAGCCTCCTGATTGGAATTTACCATTTGAAATCATGTGTGATGCCAGTGATTATGCTGTAGGGGCTGTTCTAGGACAAAGAGTTGATAAGAAATTAAATGTTATTCAATATGCTAGTAAAACTCTAGACAGTGCTCAAAGAAATTATGATACTGCTGAAAAAGAATTTTTAGCAGTTGTATTTGCTTGTGATAAGTTCAGACCTTATATTGTTGATTCTAAGGTAACTATTCACACTAATCATGCTGCTATTAAATATATTATGGAAAAGAAAGATGCTAAACCTAGACTTATTAGATGGGTTCTCTTGCTACAAGAATTTGATTTGCATATTATTGATAGAAAGGGAGCTGAGAACCCCGTTGCAGACAACTTGTCTAGGTTCGAGAATGTTCTTGATGACCCACTACCTATTGATGATAGCTTTCGTGATGAACAATTAGCTATGATAAATGCTTCTCGTACTACTGCATGGTATGCTGATTATGCTAATTATATTGTTGCTAAATTTATACCACCTAGTTTCACATACGAGAAAAGAAAAGTTCTTCTATGATTTAAGACATTACTTCTGGGATGACCCACACCTTTATAAACAAGGAGTAGATGGTGTTATTAGACATTGTGTACCTGAGCTTGAATAGTAACAGATCCTATGCAAGTGTCACAGTGAGGCTTTTGGAGGACACCATGCTGGAGATAGAACTGCACATAAGGTATTGCAATCCGGTTTTTATTGGCCTACTCTCTTCAAAGATGACCGTAAGTTTGTCTTGTCTTGTGATGAATGTCAAAGAATTGGTAACATTAGTAGACGTCAAGAAATGCCTATGAATTATTCACCTGTTATTGAACCATTTGATTTTTGGGGCTTTGATTATATGTGACTGTTTCCTTCCTCTAATGGGTATACACATATTTTAGTTGCTGTTAATTACGTTACTAAGTGGGTAGAAGCTATTCCAACTAGTAGTGTTGATCATAACACCTATATTAAGATGCTTAAAGAAGTTATTTTTCCGAGGTTTGGAGTCCCTGGATACTTAATGGCTGATGGTGGTTCACATTTTATTCATGGTGCCTTTCGTAAAATGCTTGCTAAGTATGATGTTAACCATAGAATTGCATCTCCATACCACCCACAATCTAGTGGCCAGGTAGAATTGAGTAATAGAGAGCATAAATTAATTTTGCAAAAGACTGTTAATAGATCTAGGAAGAATTGGTCCAAGAAACTTGATGATGCATTATGGGCCTATAGAACTGCATACAAAAATCCTATGGGTATGTCTCCGTATAAAATGGTTTATGGAAAGGCATGTCACTTACCTCTTGAACTAGAACATAAGGCATATTGGGCCATTAAAGAGCTTAATTATGATTTCAAACTTGCCGGTGAGAAGAGGCTTTTTGACATTAGCTCAGTTGATGAATGGAGAACCCAGGCCTATGAGAATGCCAAACTGTTTAAAGAAAAAGTTAAAAGATGGCATGACAAAAGGATACAAAAACGTGAGTTTAATGTAGGTGATTATGTATTGTTATACAACTCTCGTTTAAAATTTTCTGCAGGAAAACTCCTCTCTAAATGGGAAGGTCCTTACATTATCGAGGAGGTCTATCGTTCCGGTGCCATAAAAATCAACAACTTCGAAGGAACAAATCCGAGGGTGGTGAACAGTCAAAGAATCAAACATTATATCTCAGGTAATCCTATAAATGTTGAAACTAATGTTATTCAAACCGTAACCTCGGAGGAACACATAAGGGACACTTTTCAGAATGTTTCAGACTCCGAAAAGGAATAGGTACGTGGTACGGTAAGTAAACCGACTCCAAAAAAGTTATAATGGCAATTTTTCTCCGTTTTGGAATATTTAAGAAAATAGGAAAATAAGAAGTAGTCCGAAAAGGATACGAGGCTTCCACGAGGGTGGAGGGCGCACCCTACCCCCTGGGCGTGCCCCCTGCCTCGTGGGCACCTCGTGTGCTCTCCAGACTTCGTTTTCTTGCACGATACTTCTTTTGGTCGGCAAAAATTCATTATATAATCTCCCGAAGGTTTTGACCACCGTACCATGCAAATATCTCCTGTTTTTGTTTCGAGCTATTTTCTGCTAGGGTTGTCAAGGCCAGGCATCATGTCGTCTCCCTCGTCCTCCAACAATGAGGGAAACGATGCTTGGCACATGAAGATAGAGCTGAAGAGAGAAGATCCCGAAGAGATCAACAAGGATGATGGGATCAATAAGGCCATGGGGGGATCAAGTTCCGGCAGTATTAGAAGAAGACATCCTTCAACCTCATCACAATCTCTTTACCCCAATGGAGATTGAAGCTTTCAAGATGATTGAGTTAGCTCGCCTTCAAAACAAGTATCTCACAAGTGAAAATATTTTGTTGAAGGAGCATATCATCGCACTCAAGGGCATTATCCGCAAATTGGAGGATCTCCTACGCTCGATGTGTGACTATCCATCATCACCAACACATTCTTCACCAACAAAGAAGAACTGAGTATCGGGTATGGGCACTCCCCTTGGCAACTGCCAAGATTGGGGGAGTGCCCCGGTATCGTATCACCACCACACTTTTTATCCTTACCGTTTTTCTTAGTTTGATCCTTTTGGTAATATCTTGATCTAGTAGAATAAAGTTTTAGTATGATCTAGTTTTGAGTTTTGCTTTATGATCCTTCTATGTAATCGAGTCTGTGAGCTATATATAATAAAGATTAGTGTTGAGTCAAGGGCTTGGTTATCTTGCTATGATCTTGAGGGAATAAAAGAAAAAATAAAAAGAAATAAAGGGATCATGTGGATCTTATGGAGAGTAATGACTTCACATATAAAGAGTATGATGAATAAAAGTTGTTGAGAGTTGGCAAACATAGTTTTGGTCATCATTGCAATTAAGAGGAAGTAATAAAGAAAGAGAGGTTTTCACATATAAATATACTATCTTGGACATATTTTATGATTGTGAGCACTCATTAAAATATGACATGCTAAAGAGTTGAGGTTGGACAAGGAAGACAATGGGTTATGTTTTCTTACATCTGAGATAAATTATATTGTCATGGATCATCCAACATGTTGAGCTTGCCTTTCCCTCTCATGCTAGACAAATTCTTTGCACCAAGTAGAGATACTACTTGTGCTTCCAAATATCCTTAAACCCAGTTTTCCCATGAGAGTCCACCATATCTACCTATGGATTGAGTAAGATCCTTCAAGTAAGTTGTCATCGTTGCAAGCAATAAAAATTGCTCTCTAAATATGTATGACTTATTAGTGTGGAGAAAATAAGCTTTATACGATCTTGTGATGGGGAAGAAATAAAAGAGACATACTGCATAATAAAGGTGTGAAAGACTAAAACTTCATACCCATACATATTGCGTGAGTGTTAGCAATTGTGAAAGACTAAATGATGGTTGAGTATGTGGTTTCCTCAAAACCTCTTATATTGACTCTTTCCTATGTTATGATAAATTGCAATTGCTTCAATGATTGAGATTATAGTTTGTTGGTCCTCAATGAAGTTTCTGATTCATACTTGAAATTGTGATTGAATTGTTACTTTAGCATAAGAGATCTTATGACAATATATATATATATGTGTGTGTGTGTGTTGCTGTTATAATAATGGTCATGATGCCCTCTTGTCCTATTTTATTTTATCGACATCTCTATCTCTAAACATGTGGACATATTTTTCGATTTCGGCTTTCGCTTGAGGACAAGCGAGGTCTAAGCTTGGGGTTGTTACTACGTCCATTTTGCATCATGCTTTTATATCAATATTTATTGCATCATGGGTTGTTATTACACATTATGTCATAATACTTATGCCTATTCTCTCTTATTTTACAAGGTTTAGATGAAGAGGGGGAATGTCGGCAGCTGGAATTCTGGGCTGGAAAAGGAGCAAATATTAAAGACCTATTCTGCACATATCCAAAAGTCCTAAAACTTCACGGGAGCACGTTTCAGAATATATAAAAAATATTGGGCGAAAGAAGTACCAGAGGGGGGCCACCCACCATCCACGAGGGTGTGGGGCGCGCCCCCTGCCTCATGGGCCCCCTGGCAGCCTTCTGATGCCCATCTTTGGCTATATGGAGTCTTTCGTGGAGGAAAAAATCATAAGCAAGCTTTAGGGATGAAACTCCGCCGCCACGAGGCGGAACCTTGGTGGAACCAATCTAGGGCTCCGGCGGAGCTATTGTGCCGAGGAAACTTCCCTCTGGGAGGGGGAAATCATCACCAACGATCCTCTCATCGGGAGGGGGTCAATCGCCATCAACATCTTCACCAGCACCATCTCATCTCAAACCCCAGTTCATCTCTTGTATCCAATCTTTGTCTCAAAACCTCAGATTGGTACCTATGGGTTGCTAGTAGTGTTGATTACTCCTTGTAGTTGATGATAGTTGGTTTACTTGGTGGAAGATCATGTGTTCAGATCCATTATGCATATTAATACCCCTCTGATTATGAACATGGATATGATTTGTGAGTAGTTACGTTTTTTGCTGAGGACATGGGAGAAGTCTTTCTATAAGTAGTCATGTGAATTTGGTATTCGTTTGATATTTTGATGAGATGTATGTTGTCTTTCCTCTAGTGGTGTCATGTGAACGACAACTACATGACACTTCACCATTGTTTGGGCCTAGGGGTAGGCATTGGGAAGTAATAAGTAGATTATGGGTTGCTAGAGTGACGGAAGCTTAAACCCTAGTTTATGCGTTGCTTCGTAAGGGGCTGATTTGGATCCATATGTTTCATGCTATGGTTAGGTTTACCTTAATACTTCTGTTGTAGTTACAGATGCTTGCAATAGGGGTTAATCATAAGTGGGATGCTTGTCCAAGGAAGGACAGTACCCAAGCACCGGTCCACCCACATATCAAATTATCAAAGTACCGAAAGCGAATCATATGAACGTGATGAAAACTAGCTTGACGATAATTACCATGTGTCCTCGGGAGCGCTTTCCTTTATATAAGAGTTTGTCCAGGCTTGTCCTTTGGTACAAAAAGGATTGGGCCATCTTGCTGCACCTTATTTACTTTTATTACTTGTTACCCGTTACAAATTACCTTATCACAAAACTATCTGTTACCGATAATTTCAGTGCTTGCAGAGAATACCTTGTTGAAAACCACTTATCATTTCCTTCTGCTCCTCGTTGGGTTCGACACTCTTACTTATCGAAAGGCTACGATTGATCCCCTACACTTGTGGGTCATCAGGCCTCCACCTCCGCCTCCCTCCTTCGGGCGGCGATGGCGGAGCGGGTGATGATCCCGGCGGTTGACGGTGGGTTGGCGGCCACGGTGGCCGACGATGGGGTGGCGGCCACGACCACCACCTCCCGTGACATTTTGGGCCGAACAAAAAAAAATTCTGTCATACTTATGGCACTTCTATGACAATAATTGTGACAAAACCCGGTATCATCATAGATGTGGTGGGTCCTACTTCTATGTCAAAAAATCATGACAGAAAATGGGCTTTTCATCCTGGGCGGGCCGGAGAAGCAGCTGCATGACATTCTTTGGGCCATCCATGATGGAGAAAAATGTGGTAGAAGCTAGGGCGAGGAAAATATCGGGGGAGTTCCCGGTTACGGTGGGTGGTCGAGGGTCGAGTGATGCGTGTTTCTATCGTACGTACGCGCGTGTGTGCGAGGCGTTGCGCTCTAACTGAACCCGAGCGATTGCACTGCAGGCTCTAACTAAACCCGAGCGATTACACTAGCTATGTTACTAAACCCCGATCGATCCCTTGATGTTAACTTAACCCAAGTGTGATTCCGTCGCTACTGTTGCTAACTAAAGCCGATCGATGTTGCGTCTGGATGAACAGTGAGCGTTGTTGAGGGGGTTTGGATGAACAGTTCCTGGTGGGGGGTTGGATGAACAGGACCCCGTGGTAGTAGAGGTCGTTGCCGCTGGATGAACAGTACCCCGATCGATCGAACCGGTGGATGAACAGGACCCCGTGGAGGGCTGGATGAACAGGACCCCATGGAGGGCTGGTTGAACAGTAGCCGTTGGAGGGCTGCATGAAGAGTAGCCCATGGAGGGGTGGTTGAACAAGACCCCGTGGAGAGGGCTGGTTGAACAGTAGCCGGTGGAGGAGCGCGCGGTGGAGGCTGGATGAACAGTCGTAGGTGGAGGCTGGAGGAGGTTGACGGTGGATGAACAGGAGCCCGTCGAGGCTTGAAGAGGTCGACAGTGAAGCCGAACAATATCGTTTTGCGGTACGCCACACCCCTCCCGATGAACAGGACCCCCGTTTCGACCGTAGCACTCCAACACAAGTCTGTTTCCTCCATTTTGTGGTACGACACACCCCTCCCGATCAACAGGACCCCGTTTCCACCGTAGGAGGTCCATTTCCTCCATTTTGCGGTACGCCAGACCCCTCCCAATGAACAGGATCCCGTTTCCACCGTGGCCGGTCGAACACAAGGTCGTTTCCTCCATTCGCGATACGCCAGGCCTCATTTCCATCGGCTGTTCCGTCCAAGCTGGTTGGCTCCCGATGAACACGACGACGCATTCCGTTCCGACCCAGCCGGTTGCCTCCCCATGAACACGACGACGACATAGCTTCTGTTCCGACCCTGCCATGTACACGAGCCCTAGCTCTACGTATGCGTGAGTAGGCGTTCGAGACCCCGCTTGTATGTACGTACGTGTCCGTATTTATGTTCTTGCACCCTAGCCGATGTACGTACGTGTACATGCTATGTGCGCGCCTCTACTACCACATGTGCGCGCCTCTACTACGACACATGCCCTTCCTTACACGGCCACGGTTCATCACTGCAGCCTGCAGACAGACCGATCGTATGTACGTACACGCTCGCGACTGGAATGACAACGCTACATACGCTTTGACCGGGTGGGTCCCGACTATCAGGTACTTCCTTGCGTGCGAAGATGTAGCTGGTGGGTCCCAGCAGTCAGGGGGGAATGTTTTTTTTGCGATATACGGTGGCTCGTCCGGTGGGTCCCTGCTGTCAGATGGAGGAATCATTATTTTCCGTGTAATAAGGAGGCACTTCCTTGCTGCGGCCGTGGACCCAGCTGGCAGCCTCTCCACGTATAGTACTCCTCCGATGGAAGTCGTTCCTTTACCACGTTGACCACACCGCACCGAGAGCACCAGGGCAGTGGACGACGGCGAGGCCTAGGAAGGGGACAACACGGAGCCGGTGAAGACGCGGCTGTGGATGCCCACGTGGAGGGGAGTACATGGGTTGATTGCTTCGGCTGCGGTGTGAGGCTGCTGTCGCCGGAGAATAACAAGAGGTGTGGGTGAGTACAGAGGGATGGCATGGCCAGCGGTGGCAGCACAGCCGAACACGGGAGGCAGGAGCCGGCGGCACGGCCAGCGCTTGTTTGGGCGGCTGGAGCAAGAAGACCAGAGGTTGAAGAAGCACTACGACCGTTGGATGGACATCGTACAGTCACTGGAGCTAGAATCGTTCATATTGACTAAGTTGACAAAGCCCTCCGTCCCCGTCATCTTAGTAGGCCCACAAGTCAGCCTCCCACAATGGTGGGTCCCAGCTAGTAGGGGGAGTATTCATTTTTTTGTGCGTAATAAGGAGGCACTTCCTTCTGTGCGAAGATATAGCTGGTGGGTCCGAGCTGACAGCGGGGGGGACATTTTTTTCAAGAAATACAGAGGCCCTTCCGATGGGTCCTAGCTGTCAGGTGGAGGAATTATTATTTGGCACATAATAAGGAGGCATTTCCTTGCGTGGACCCCTACTGTCAGCCTCTTCCGGTGGTTGTTGTTTATTGACAATATTGACCTCACCGCGCCGAGAGCACAAACGCGGTGGATGAGGGTGAGGCCCAGGAAGGGAACGAACCAGAGCCGGCGAAGCCACCGCAGCAGATGCCCACGCTGAGGGGTGTACGAGCGCCGACTGGTTGGCTGCGGGGTGAGGCTGACATCGCCGGAAAATAATAGGATGTGCGGGTGGGTAGAGGGATGGCCTGGCGGCAGCACAGCCAGCCACGGCAGGAGGGAGCAGGCAGTCCCGCCAGCGATGGTTTGGGCGGCTAGAGCAGGAAGATCAGAGATTGAAGAAGCATGATGGCTGTTGGATGGACATCCAACAGTCACTGCTCTGTGTTGACTAAGTTGACAAAGCCTTGCGTACGCGTCAAAAAAATTAGGACAGCGTCATCATCAACCTAGTAGGCCCAGAAGTCAGCCTCCAAATCTGTGGAAAACAACATACAACCCATTAGCCATTATTTTCAATAATTTACAACCCATTTTCTAATTCTTAAGGATATTTGAAGCCCATATTCTTTTTATTAGCATTACAGACCATATATTCTGGGCACTACTAAAAACTTCAACGAAAAGTTTCATATTTCGATGGGGTCCGAACTCTTTTAATCACGAAATTTTGAGTCACATTAAAAATAATTTTAAAAAGATATATCAAAATAAAATTCAAAAAACAATTCTGTGCAAAAAAATGAAGATGCAATTGTATGAGTAGTTTATCTTGTGGGAGAAAATACGATCTTTTAATGTAATTGCCAGTTGGCTTTGGCTTTTATAAGAGTAGAGAGTAGAGAAATCCAGGAAAAAAAATGATATTTTAATGTAATTGCCGGTTGGCTTTGGTTTAAAAATCCATAGCCCATTTCTTACAACTTATAGCCCATTTTCTGGGGAAGCCCATTTCTTACTACTTTACATCCCTCCCTCCTCATCTTGAAAGATTTTCTGCCCAGCAGGGTGGAGAAAAGCAAGTAGCCCTCAGTTTTGGTGTTCTCCAAAAAAAAGAATTGGGCTAGCCATTTTTAGAAAATAAAAATATATCAACTGGGCTCGTCATGTTCTTAAATAAAAGCGTAAGCATGGGCTAGACGGGCCACAGCCCCCGCACAACGCGCAGTTGAGCTCCGTCTCTGAAACTAAAAAAACAACTGGGCGAGCTGCTGGGTCCCTGGTGTTATCCGCTCGTTGTGTAAATTTAACAAATCCGCCGCTGCGCTGGCCTATGCATCACTGGTGTGAGATGAGACGTCGATGACTTGTCCTGGCTTGTAATAACGAGGCACCTGCTTGTGTAATGCAATGACCCTGGTGGGTCCCTACTGTCAGCCTCTCCACATACAATCATCTCCTGATTCCTCTTGGTTGTTGACCATGTTGACAACGCCAGATGGAGGCGGGCACAGCGAGCGAACCAAGGCGGAGAACGACGGCGAGGCCTCGGACGGGAAGGAACATTAGCCGTGGAAGATGCGGCAGTGTAGTGACAGGTGGAGGGGAGTACGAGGGAAACAACATGAAACTCAAGCTTACAAATGGTACAAAAAGCCCAAGGATTAATTGTTCATCAAATTTTTAGACAAAATCCAGATTGAACATGGTAGTAACATCTAACCCAACCACTCTTTTTCGTAGTCACAAACAAATGGATCGATCTGATCCATAAAATCAATATCCTGTGCATAAAAATTTATTCCACGATGACTACAACTTGTTGTAAATAGAAGCCGAGCACATTTAGAAGCCCATTTGTCCACCTGAAACTTCTTTTTTTGCTCTTCAACGTGTCCGTCCGTGAGAAATCTCTTGCGGTAAAACTTAAGCCTCAGGAACAATAGTAACCGCGCATTCAACAGGAAGAATGTGACAAAGCTTCTGTTTGCCTGGTTGGATGCATATCCTTCCATCGTTATTGTCCTCAAACGAATGTCATGAGAACTGAGAAAATCCTGGTGGTTATTACGCCACCGATTGGTTATACGTTTTTGTCATGTACTTCAGTACCTAAGTAGACATGAAGATTTGAAAATAGTTAAGGTCTGAAAAAAGAGTATGTCGAAAGAGCAATAGCTGAACGGTTAATTCTAGTACAATATATACAGTCTTTCAATGTGCATGAAATCATAACCTCCATATATAAATTCTCCAGAGACCGAAAGCATCGCAGCAAGCCAATAATTATGTTCAGATCATAACTATACATTCCGATATATAAGATCTTGACGGAATCCAGCAACATTGATAGGCTATCCATGGACAAACTCTTCATTGAGAATATAACATAATATTAGTACCCAAAGTGTACTCCAAGATGATATAAAACTTATGCGCACAAATGAAAAATGCAGCTTATGATTAGAAATGTGTAGATGATAATATACGGTACCTGAAAAAGTGAGGATCCAAACACCAACTTCTTGTGATCATTAAATGAATCACGAATTACACCCAAGATCTCCAGTTTGGGTGCAGAGACGACAGTTATTTGCGAAGGTTTATAACAATTATCAAGGAGGAACCTTTCAAGTGAAGGGGCATCTTCGATGATGAGCTGCTATCCTTCAAAACAAATTCCAATGCTTTTAAGGTGAGGCAACTTTATTTGGAGACAACTAATAGGGATTTATATTCCCAAAACAATCAGCACGCGCTATAGGGCAGGGCAACTGGAGTGGATGATGCTGTGCAGTGAGGCCTCCGACAGATAAACCACCAAAAGTGAAAGTTTTTTTAGCAGTGGGAGTCGAAGCATTTGTACCAGATCGTCTAGTAGATGGCACTGGACGAAGGTGGCGATGTGGAGAGAGGAGGAAAACCGCGAGATGGACAACGGTGGTGTGGGCACGAATTATTGATATGTTCATGGTATGAAACTTTCATGGTAATGGTAGAACTCAAACTGCTGGAGTTTCCCGAAGGGATGTCAGCCAAGCGTCCACCGTGCTGTGTATGGACAGCAGGTAGCGTGTCGGGATGCAGAGGCGTTGAACGGGGCCCTGCTAGTGAGAGGAGATGATGGCTCTGAGGAGATCAAATTCAAGAAGGACAGATATCCGAAGACAGTTGAGATTGAGGGGCGCGGTGCACCATAGAGGGTGCCACCGAGTTGAGAGGACTTGTGTGCGGCAGCAATCCTTGGTGGGGAGAAGCGAGATGATCTCCTGAAGGATGACGTCCGGGAGATTGCTGATGCGGTCCACCGGTTCCTTAGTTCCGGGTGGGGGGGGCTCGCCACTTGTGACACCCCGAAACCGATGCGCCAGGTGTCTTCCAGTTATTCGCTGTTGTTGCCTTGTCATTCACTTGCGTGTTGCATCTTGCCATGTCATCATGCGCGTTGCATCATCATGTTTTCAAAACTTGCATCCGTCCGGGTCTTCCAGTTCTCTCATTTATCCGTTCTGAGCCCAGACACACTTGCATGCACCTGCGGCACGTCCGATATAGTATTTTATAAGTGGCTGGAAAATGTTCTCGGAATGGGGTGAGAGTTGGTGTGTGGTCTTGTTATAGTGTAGGTAGACCGCCTGCCAAGTTTCATCGCATTCGGAGTCTGTTTGATGCCCCAACGGATAACTATAGCGGCAGTATAGCCGGTCTATCGTCAGACATTTTCGGTCTCCGGAAACAGTTGCCGGGCTGCACTCCTTCCCTCTCACCTTAGCCCAACCTTCTCTTCACAGCCCACCTAGGCCTGCTTAACCCCCCTCTCGTCCGGAGCCGTCCGATTGTGATCGGAGGGCCCCGAAACCCCTCCTAACCACCCGACCCCTCCTTGCACAGTGCTCAGACCCCTCGTGCGCGTCCGAGAGTTGTCCCGAATCCGACCCGGGCTATCATTACCGTTGGGTCTGGATCATCCCCAAACATCCCTAAAACATCTCTATTTTCTTATTTTGACTTCCTAACCTATATTTTTTCTTAGCCCTCCGATTACAATCGTAGGGTCGAGGTAGCCCCTAACCTAATCCGTGATGTATTTATAGTGCACCCCTAGTCCATTTTGGCAAACCCTAAAAATCCTCTCCCTTGTCCCATCCGTCCCATCACCGCCGCCACCCACTCACCGTCATCCTCGAGATCTTCCCCGATCCACCTGCCCAACCCACCTTCTCGTCCCTTCCTCGTTTTCAGCCACCACCAGTCCCGTCGATCCATCCATCGATCCCCACCAACCCGTAGCTCCTCCCCGCGGTTTCCAGATCAAGCAAGCTCGATCTCGACCAGCAGCCAGAGTCCACGGCCTCCTCTGCTTCTTCTCGAGCACTTCCATGGAGCCAGACATCCCCGCCGGCGATGAGCAGAAGCACGCCATGGATGCCTCCCCGAGCTCCAGATCACCTCTCCACCATCGGGAACCGGTGTCCCGCGGCCGGATCCGTCAAGTCCGCGACCCCGCCTAACCTCCTTCCTGTTCATGCTGCCGCCGAGCCTTCTTCTGCTTCCCCTGCTGCAGGGCTCCATCGCCCCTGCTCGTCTTAACCTCGCGCACCGCGTCGCCGCTCCTCCCCCGTCGTGCCGGCGAGTGCGATGCTGGAGCACCACAGGTCGCGGACGCGTCCCTCCTTTCACTCACCTCCCCCGGCTTTTGCTGCCTCGCTGACCGCCGCCACCTGGAGGAGCGCCATGGCCGCCTCATCCCGGAGCAAGCTTGTCAGCGTCCTTCATCGTTGTGTGTCTAACGCCACCCGGATCCATCTGCCTTCGTGCCTCCCGCCCTTGGTGCTGACGAATGCGGCGACTGGCGCCGTCCTTCACGCATGGCACCGCGCCAGACGCCGCCCTCCACTGCTGCCTCGCCGATGTCTAGCCGTGCCGCAACGCCCCTGCTTTCCTCTGTATCAAATACAAGCGCCCCGCCCCGCATCTCGCCGCCCGAGAACCACTGCCCACCCTCGTCCCCGACGCCGGCAAGCTCGCCGCCGCCAGATCCATGTCTCCAGGCTGACTGAGCTCGTGCACGCTCGCCTCCACCGCCTGTCTGCAAGCAGCAGCACCGTCACGGACAAGGTGAGGCACACAGTTGCCTCGCGCATCACTCCCATTCCTCTCTGTTCTTCTCTCATCTCGCCATCTCTCTTGATGTTGCCTCAGACCGAAGCCGCTCGAGAGCCGCCATGGCCGCGTCCCCTTCGACCCTACGTGCGAATGCCTCACCGCCTTCTATGTTCGCATTGACCCCGCATCGATCGAGCAGCCACACCTACAGAGCAAGCTATCGTTGTTTCAGTTTTCAGTTTCGTCAGACCTGCACCAGGGTATGGTTCAGCTTGCATATAAATGCTACGTTTGTCAAACTTCCATCGTAGCCCACTGGTCACTCGTGCATCCATCAATCTAGGAGGTCCTGGGTTTGACTGCCAGCTCCACATATTTTTTTGCTTGGCCTTTTATTTTTAGTGTGAGACGAATTTAGCTCTTTTCATGTAATGCATAATTTCAGTAAATGCCATCGTTTCGAAATGCTAATAACTCAATGACCATGCATCGGATTAAAATACTTTATATATGAAAAATGCTTAGATTTTCGTCTAATTTCATAATATGCCACTTTCATCTATGTTTAAAATGCTGTTTGCATTTAATTTGCATAAATGCCATGCTAAAATGCTTTATTTCATAACTAATTAACCGTAGCTCTGAATTTAATAAACTTTATATTTAAATGGGGTAGAAAAATGCCTAGTTTAACATGATGTACTTACTTTGCATGTTTAATAACTCTAAAATTATGTTTAGGCCAGAACAGTAACAAATTCATAATATGCATATGGGGATTTTCCGGAATTGTTGTTTGTTGTTTCCGGCCTCATTTAAATTGCCTAAAATGTGTAGTTTACTCATGTTTCACATCTTGCCATGTTTAACCATATTTAATATTGTTGGGTACATAAACGGGAGAGAACTAAATAAGTCATGTGGTGTTTCGTCGATATGCAACTCATTGCATATTGAGCTCCACTTAATTTGTAGTGTTGTTTGTTGCACTTTGCCATGCCATGCCTCATTAAACCGGACATGTATCATCCTTGGTTGTGCATCATGCCATGTTTATGCTTGTGTGTTTACTATGTTGCTTGCTTCTTTCCGGGTTGCTTCTCTCGTTAGATTCGGTTTCGTTCCGGAGTTGTGAGGATCCGTTTGACTACGTCAGTTTGTCTTGTTCATGGACTCATTCTTCTTCCTTGCGGGATCTCAGGCAAGAAGATCATACCCTCGGAATCACTTCTATCTTTGCTTGCTAGTTGTTCATTCTATCGCTAAGTCGCGCTACCTACCACTTGGTATACCATGCCTCCCATATTGCCATGTCAAGCCTCTAACCCACCTTCCCAGCAAACCGTTGTTTGGCTATGTTACTGCTTTTGCTCAGCCCCTCTTGTAGCGTTGTTAGTTGTAGGTGAAGCTGAAGTTTGTTCCATGTTGGAACATGGATATGTTAGGATATCATAATATATCTTATTTAATTAATGCACCTATATACTTGGTAAAGGGTGGAAGGCTCGGCCTTATGCCCGGTGTATTGTTCCACTCTTGCTGCCCTAGTTTCCGTCATACCGGTGTCATGTTCATTGATTTTGCGTTCCTTACGGGGTTGGGTGTTATGGGAACCCCTTGACAGTTTGCTTTGAATAAAACTCCTCCAGCAAGGCCCAACCTTAGTTTTACATTTGCCTAACAACCTATAACTTTCCCTTGGGTTTTCGCGAGCCTGAGGGTCATCTTAATTTTTACCCCCCGGGCCAGTGCTTCTCTAAGTGTTGGTCCGAACTGGGCGATATCCAGCGCCCCCTGGGCAACCAGGGTCTATGCCAACCTGACGTCTTGCCCATCTGGTGTGCCCTAAGAACGAGATATGTGCAGCTCCTATCGGGATTTGTCGGCACATTCTGGCGGTCTTGCTGGTCTTGTTTTACCATTGTCGAAATGTCTTGTAGCCGGGATTCCGAGACTGATCGGGTCTTTCCGGGAGAAGGAATATCCTTCGTTGACCGTGAGAGCTTGTGATGGGCTAAGTTGGGACACCCCTGCAGGGTTTAAAATTTCAAAAGCCGTGCCCGCGGTTATGTGGCAGATGGGAATTTGTTAATATCTGGTTGTAGAGAACTTGACACTTGACTTAATTAAAATGCATCAACCGTGTGTAGTTGTGATGGTCTCTTTTCGACGGAGTCCGGGAAGTGATCACGGTCTTGTGTTATGCTTGAATGTAAGTAGTTTCAGGATCACTTCTTGATCACTTCTAGCTTCTCGACCGTTGCGTTGCTTCTCTTCTCGCTCTTATTTGCATATGTTAGCCACCATATATGCTTAGTGCTTGCTACAGCTCCACCTCCTTACCTTACCCTACCCATAAGCTTAAATAGTCTTGATCTCGCAGTTGTGAGCTTGCTGAGTCCTCGTGACTCACAGATTCTTTCAAACAGTTGCAGGTGCCGATGATACTAGTGCAGGTGACGCAACCGAGCTCAAGTGGGCGCTCTATGAAGATCTTGGTCATTGTTATTTGTCTTTTTCGGATGATCAGTAGTGGTGCCCAGTTGGGACGATCGGTGATCTTGCATTTGGGGTTGTCTTCTTTTATTTTGGTTCCGTAGTCGGACCTTAATTGTACTCTGTATGATGTATGTTTAACTTGTTATTTGTGTGAAGTGGTGATTGTAAGCCAACTCTTTATCCCTTTCTTATTCAGTACATGCGATTGTGTGAAGATTACCCCTCTTGCGACAAAATTACCATACGGCTATGCCTCTAAGTCGTGCCCCGACACGTGGGAGATGTAGCCGCATTGTGGGTGTTACAAGTTGGTAATCAGAGCCATCCCCGACTTAGGAGCCCCCTGCTTGATCGAACCGTTGACGGTGTTGAGTCTAGAACAAAATTTTTTGCGTCTTAGGATTTTATATATCAGAGAGTAGGATTCTTTTTACTCCTCAGTCCCTTCGTCGCTCTGGTGAGGCCTCCTGACGTAGAAGTTTTGACTTTTCTCTTCTCAAATTTCACTAATTTTTTTTAAGATCATGCGGGTATCTTGGAATATTTCTGATATTCTTGTGACGAGAACATTGTTCTTGGTGCCTCCTGGAATACCTGAGGTTGCCGACATCGAAAATCTCTTTTATGCAGTTGTTGGTGAGATAATCTCGACGCCACCCAGTACTGGGGCGGGAGTTCGGGAGTATTTCCATAACTCGTATAACGGATGGTTTTTCAAAGGTTGAGGTACATGATTTACGAAGGTGTCTTGGTTATGTGTTGAAGGATGGATACAGCTGGATGTAGGGATTGTTAGTTTGGGTGAGATATTATGCTTCCCCTGTATCCTCAACACCTGATTGCATAACCAGAAAGTTTCGGGAGTTTATAGGCGGGGATTCAAGTAGCTCCTGGAATATCTTTCCGACAGATGCATGAAATGGGATTGGGTAAATCTCTATCATATGTATTTGTTCCGGCTTATTCTGCAATCCAATCCTTTGTTTTGTTTTGAGTTGTGGTATTCGAGTTGCTTCAATGTTAAGTGTTGATTCCATACCTTCCCTAAGAGGTGTTCTCATATTTCTATGAGGATGCTAATCCTTCTTGATCATCAAGTTTGTCTTTTCAATTCTATCCCAACATTGTTTGTTTCATCCGTCCCAAGTTGCCTTTGTTTTCCCGCCCTCCCACCCTTTTTCTTCAAGGACTCAGATTTCTTAATCAAGTATCCATTTTATTGATGGGAAGTTTCTCCATTCTTTTCCGTCAATGTTCTTATCCGGTGATTCTCAAGAAGATACTAACGGAGCTTCAAGTTCATCAGTCTTCATTCTTTTTCTTTTCCGGTGGATTCAATTCAAGCTTCGGTGTTGAGCATATTCCTTTCATTTGTCCAATGCCTTCTCATGCCGGTGCACCCTTGAATCGTTCACCTCTCGCTATTCATTTGTTCTGGAGTGTTGAAGATATCTCGGAAGATCCATGTTTCCATTCTTAATCCATTCAAGTTATTTTGTGGTTGTTACCTCATTCAAGCCATTTAAATCAACCGGTGCAATCTCTCTTCAAAACCGTTCAACGATGTATCTTTTGAGTGGGCCCTAACCCACATGTCTTTTCCCAGGATCTTACCTGACTCTTCTTTTCCGGAGTTATTCTCAAATTCATTTCAAAGTCTGACGTAAGAATGAATTATCATCAGTCATATGTCTTTCTCCAAGATCTTTCGAATTCTTTTCATTGTTGATTCAAACTTTCTATTCTTCATTATTCCGGAGTGTCTCAACAATTCATAGTGGTGTTTCTCAGCATCGTTCTCAACATTTGAAGACCGAAGAAGAGTTCCTCTTAAATTCTTACCCGTTCTTCCAAAGATGCGAAGTTCAAGCTTGATGCCATCCTCTCATAATTGTTTGCGACTGTGAGAATTCTTTTCACCCATCCGGAGCAATTCAGGAGTCTTTTTAGTTTGATTCTCCGGAGCCCATCATCTCAGAATTATTCATTCTAGCTTTCAGCTCTTGTTCTCCAAATCTTACCGGTGCATCATTCAAGTATTGTCTAGTCAGTTCATGACCTCTTCGTTTCACTTGTATCTAAATTCTCTCAAGTATCTTCGTTCATTTTCCAATTCCTCCTGACGATGTGTTCGTTTTCTTCGCTCGTTCTTTTAATCCTAACGGTGGTTCGTCCAACATTCCTCTTCCCTCGTTATCGTATCAATGCATTCGTGCTTTCCAAATCCTACCGGTGGTTCGTTGAAGATCTTTCTCAAGTTTGCGCTATATCTATCTTAATCCTTTCTACGAGAATAAGTAGTATGCCAAATCCGTTGCTTGTCATCAATTTAAATTGGTGAAGGATGCACATAACATAATTCTTATTCTTGCGTCATCGAAATGATGGATTCATTCTTCCGGAGTTTGTTCACGATGAGTAAATTCTCAGTTCAAGTGCTTCATACTTTTCCCGGAGTTCCAAGATCTCTCAACTATATCACCATGAAGATTCATCTAAATCATTGCAAGGATTCACCTTGTGTTTTCAACTTCTCTTTCTTTCTATCATCCTTTTATTACCGGAGTTCTTCATGGAGGCTCTACATGATGGTTCATCAAGGATTTAATTCCTTCTCGAAGTGTTCATCGAGATTCTTTTCAGAGGAGCTCAAGTATTCTTTATCTTGCATTTCAAAGTTCAATCCCTTCTCCCTTATCTTTTGAGGTGGTGTTATGTCATTCTTGATAATTTCCCTTCATGTTTCATGATTCACAAGTTATCAAGAATGAGGTATTTTAAACCATTAATCACTTTGTTAGAGTTATCTTGGGTTATATTTCACCTAAAGCCTTCCCTAAGGAATGTCCGTATTATGGTGCTTATCAATAATCCAAGTCTCCTCCTATTCTCACAATGAAAGAGTTTTCATCTCTTCGTTGCTCTGAAGCAAGCAATTGATTTCGTAAGTGGCAGAATTTCACCTCAGTTTTGAGATGTTTTCCATAAGCCCACCACAAGCTTATTCGGTTCATTGTGGTTTTTTTACAACAACTCCATTCAATCCTTCTTTCTAAGGATGCTTTCAAACTCATTTGTGGCAGAAGTTGGCATTTCCTTCTCCATTCTGTTATTGCTATGATATATCTTCTATTCTTGCTTCCGGAGGCGTTGTGATGTTGATCTCTTCACTCATCTTCTCGGATTGTGAGGACCGTGTTCTTTTCGTGGTTGTCCATTTAAACGGAGTGTTGTGTCCTCCATTCAAGTCCTCTCATCTTATCAAGTTTTACCTCCCTTCTCAACCGGAGTGTTGTCTGAAATCTTTCTTATCCCTTGTGCCATTCTTTCAATAGTTCCGGAGGCAGTGTGTTGTCGATTTCATCTAGTATTCACTCATTTTGTAAAGTTCAAGTTCAATTCCTTCCATTTACAGTCGGAGTGCTGCCCAAATTATATAAATCGTATTCCCTCGATATCTTTTTTTAACCGGAGTGGTTTCAATATATATCTGTCACTCAACTTCTTGGTTCTCGTCGTGTCCCATGTTTCTCTTATCTAACAGAGTGTTCGCAATCTCGTTCATCTCCATTGTATTCTTCTTTCAATTGTTTAACCTCACAAGGTTCTTTGGTTTCACTCATTTGCCAAGAAGCATCTCCATTGTATTCCTCTTTAAATTCTCTTCCTCTTTTGTTTCTCTCTGGTGCCATCCTAGATCTCGAGACGAGATCCTCTCGTAGTGGTGGAGTGTTGTGACGCCCTGAGACCGATGCGCCAGGTGTCTTCCAGTTATTCGCTGTTGTTGCCTTGTCATTCGCTTGCATGTTGCATCTTGCCATGTCATCATGTGCATTGCATCATCATGTTTTCAAAACTTGCATCCATCCGGGTCTTCTAGTTCTCTTCGTTGTCTATTCTGAGCCCAGACACACTTGCGCGCGCCCGCAGCACGTCCGATATAGTATTTTATAAGTGGCTGGAAAATGTTCTAAGAACAGGGTGAGAGTTGGCGTGCGGTCTTGTTATAGTGTAGGTAGACCGCCTCCCAAGTTTCATCGCATTCGGAGTCCGTTTGATGCCCTAACGGATAACTATAGTGGCAGTATAGCCGGTCTATCGTTGGACATTTTCGGTCTCCGGAAACAGTTGCCGGGCTGCACTCCTTCCCTCTCACCTTAGCCCAACCTTCTCTTTACAGCCCACCTAGGCCTGCTTAACCCCCCTCTCGTCTGGAGCCTTCTGATTATGATCGGAGGGCCCCGAAACCCCTCCTAACCACCTGACCCCTCCTTGCATAGTGCTCAGACCCCTCGTGCGCGTCCGAGAGTTGTCCCGAACCCGACCCGGGCTATTGTTACCGTTGGGTCCGGATCATCCCCAAACATTCCTAAAACATCTCCATTTTCTTATTTGGACTTCCTAACCTATATTTTTTCTTAGCCATCCAATTACGATCGTAGGGTCGAGGTAGCCCCTAACCTAATCCGTGATGTATTTATAGTGCACCCCTAGTCCATTTTGGCAAACCCTAAAAATCCTCTCCCTTGTCCCATCCGTCCCATCACCGCCGCCACGCACTCACCATCGTCCACGGATCTACGCCGATCCACCTGCCCAACCCACCTTCTCGTCCCTTCCTCATTTTCAGCCACCACCAGTCCCGTCGATCCATCCATCCATCGATCCCCACCAACCCGCAGATCCTCCCCACGGCTTCCAGATCAAGAAAGCTCAATCTCGACCAGCAGCCAGAGTCCACGGCCTCCTCTGCTTCTTCTCGAGCACTTCCATGGAGCCAGCCGTCCCCGCCGGCGATGAGAAGAAGCACACCATGGATGCCTGCCCAAGCTCCAGTTCACCTCGCCGCCGTCGGGAACCGGTGTCCCGCGGCCGGATCCATCAAGTCCGCGACCCTGCCTGACCTCCTTCCCATTCATGTCGCCGCCGAGCCTTCTTCTGCTTCCCCTACTGTAGGGCTCCATCGCCCCTGCTTGTCTTCACCTCGCGCACCGCATCGCCGCTCCTCCTCCGTCGTGCCGGCGAGCGCGATGCCGGAGCACCGCAGGTCGCCGACGCGTCCCTCCTTTCACTCATCTCCCCCGGATTTTGCTGCCTCGCTAACCGTTGCCACCTGCAGGAGCACCATGGCTACCTCGTCCTGGAGCAAGCTTGTCAGCATCCTTCATCGTCCTGTGTCTAGCGCTGCCCGGATCCGTCCGCCTTCGCGCCACCCGCCCTTGCTGCTGACGAACATGGTGACTGGCGCCCTCCTTCGCGCGTGGCACCGCGCCAGATGCCGCCCTCCGCTGTCCAGCCGTGCCGCAGCGCCCCTGCTTCCTCTATATCAAAGTCGAGCGCCCCGCCCCGTGTCTCACCGCCCGAGCACTGCTGCCTGCCCTCGTCTCCGACGCTGGCAAGCTCGCTGCCCCCGGATCCACGTCTCCAGCCTGACCGTGCTCATGGACGCTCGCCTCCACCGGTCGTCTACAAGCAGCAGCGCTGTCGCGGACAAGGTGAGGCACGCAGTTGCCTCGCGCGTCACTCCCATTCCTCTATCTTCTTCTCTCATCTCGCCATCTCTCTCTATGCTGCCTCAGACCGAAGCCACTCAAGAGCCGCCATGTCCGCGTCCCCTTGGACCCTACGCGTGAATGCCTTGCTGCCTTCTATGTTCGCGTTGACCCCACATCGATCGAGCAGCCACGCCTATAGAGCAAGCTATCGTTGTTTCAGTTTTCAGTTTCGTCAGACCTGCACCAGGGTATGGTTCATCTTGCATATAAAAGCTATGTTTGTCAAACTTCCATTATTTAGCGTGAGATGAATTTAGCTCTTTTCATGGCATGCACTGGTCACTCGTGCATCCATCCATCTAGGAGGTCCTGGGTTCGACTCCCAGCTCCACATATTTTTTTGCTTGGCCTTTTATTTTTAGTGTGAGACGAATTTAGCTCTTTTCATGGCATGCATAATTTCAGTAAATGCCATCGTTTCAAAATGCTAATAACTCAATGACCGTGCATCGGACTAAAATACTTTATATATGAAAAATGCTTAGATTTTCGTCTAGTTTCATAATATGCCACTTTCATCTATGTTAAAAATGTTTAAAATGTTGTTTGCATTTAATTTGCATAAATACCATGCTAAAATGCTTTATTTCATAACTAATTAACCATAGCTCGGAATTTAATAAACTTTGCATGTTTAGGGCAGAACAGTACCAAATTCATAATATGCATATGGGGATTTTCCGGAATTGTTGCTTGTTGTTTCCGGCCTCATTTAAATTGCCTAAAATGTGTAGTTTACTCATGTTTCACCTCTTTTCATGTTTAACCACATTTAATATTGTTGGGTACATAAACGGGAGAGAACTAAATAAGTCATGTGGCGTTTCATCGATATGCAACTCGTTGCATATTGAGCTCCACTTAATTTGTAGTGTTGTTTGTTACACTTTGCCATGCCATGCCTCATTAAACCGGACATGCATCATCCTTGGTTGTGCATCATTCCATGTTTATGCTTGTGTGTTTACTATGTTTCTTGCTTCTTTCGGGGTTGCTTCTCTCGTTAGCTTCGGTTTCGTTCCGGAGTTGTGAGGATCCATTTGACTACGTCCGTTTGTCTTCTTCATGGACTCGTTCTTCTTCCTTGCGGGATCTCAGGCGAGATGATCATACCCTCGGAATCACTTCTATCTTTGCTTGCTAGTTGTTCATTCTATCGCTATGTCATGCTACCTACCACTTGTTATACCATGCCTCCCATATTGCCATGTCAAGCCTCTAACCCACCTTCCTAGCAAACCGTTGTTTGGCTATGTTACCGCTTTTGCTCAGCCCCTCTTATAGCGTTGTTAGTTGCAGGTGAAGCTAAAGTTTGTTCCATGTTGGAACATGGATATGTTGGGATATCACAATATATCATATTTAATTAATGCATCTTTATAATTGGTAAAGGGTGGAAGGCTCGGTCTTATGCATGGTGTTTTGTTCCACTCTTGCCGTCCTAGTTTCTGTCATACCGGTGTTATGTTCCTTGATTTTTTGTTCCTTACGCGGTTGGGTGTTATGGGAACCCCTTGACAGTTTGCTTTGAATAAAACTCCTCCAGCAAGGCCCGACCTTGGTTTTACATTTGCCTAACAACCTATAACTTTCCCTTGGGTTTTCGCGAGCCCGAGGGTCATCTTTATTTTTAACCCCCCTGGGCCAGTGCTTCTCTAAGTGTTGGTCTGAACTGGGCGATGTCCAGCGCCCCCTGGACAACCAGGGTCTATGCCAACCCGACGTCTTGCCCATCTGGTGTGTCCTAAGAACGAGATATGTGCGGCTCCTATCGGGATTTGTCGGCACATTCGGGTGGTCTTGCTGGTCTTGTTTTACCATTGTCGAAATGTCTTGTAACCGGGATTCCGAGACTGATCGGGTCTTTCCGGGAGAAGGAATATCCTTCGTTGACCATGAGAACTTGTGATGGGTTAAGTTGGGACACCCCTGTAGGGTTTAAAATTTCGAAAGCCGTGCCTGTGGTTATGTGGCAGATGGGAATTTGTTAATGTACGGTTGTAGAGAACTTGACACTTGACTTAATTAAAATGCATCAACTGCCTCTTTTCGGCGGAGTCCAGGAAGTGAACACGGTCTTGTGTTTTGCTTGAACGTAAGTAGTTTCAGGAGCACTTCTTGATCACTTCTAGCTTCTCGACCATTGCGTTATTCCTCTTCTCGCTCTTATTTGCATATGTTAGCCACCATATATGCTTAGTGCTTGCTGCAGCTCCACCTCCTTACCTTACGCTACCAATAAGCTTAAATAGTCTTGATCTGGTGGGTGTGAGATTGCTGAGTCCTTGTGACTCACAGATACTTCTAAACATTTGCAGGTGCCGATGATACCAGTGCAGGTGACGCAACTGAGCTCAAGTGGGGGCTCGATGAAGATCTTGGTCATTGTTATTTGTCTTTTCCGGATGATCAGTAGTGGTGCCCAGTTGGGACGATCGGGGATCTAGCATTTGGGGTTGTCTTCTTTTATTTTGGTTCCGTAGTCGGACCTTGATTGTACTCTGTATGATGTATGTTTAACTTGTTATTTGTGTGAAGTGGCGATTGTAAGCCAACTCTTTATCCCTTTCTTATTCAGTACATGCGATTGTGTGAAGATTACCCCTTCTGTGACAAAACTACCATTCGGCTATGCCTCTAAGTCGTGCCCCGGCACGTGGGAGATATAGCCGCATTGTGGGAGTTACACCGCTTCTCCCTGTGATGCCGGGCGCGGGATCTACAACCGGCATCGCCGCTGGCGGGAGTCTCATCTTCTTGGCGCTGGGGCCAGCCGGATCCATTTTCCTTGTGGGCATCGCGCCGAGCTCATGGGTTTGAGCAGAGTAGCCAGAGACGAGCCTAGTGGAAGTGCGAGTGGGGAAGAAGGAGGGCTGGGGTTTTCTGTTGGAGTGGACGAAGAGGAGCAGTCGTTTTCTGTACGAGTGAGGAAGAAGGGAGCGGGGTTTTTCTGGACGAGTGAGGAAGATGGGGAGCGGGGGAATTGGGGGGCGACAGAAGCGGGAGATTCCAGCGAGCTGCAGTTAAGTGGAAGCGAGGAGGAAGGAGGGTTTTTCTGGGATCACCCCCTCTTCAAGAAATATGGGCTTCTCCTCGCAAAAAATAAAAACAAATGGGCTTTAAGATGGATAGGCTTTTGTATTGGCCCAGTCGGCTGCCCGTGTTTCGTACTGGAGGGCCTTAACACTAGAAGCAGCCCATTAGAGACACTCTCCAGCTCTCCAGCTTATTGCCCATTCGAAAGAAAAAAAAGAGACGCCTCCAACTTATGGCTACTCATCGGTAACCTTTTTGAACTTGGCATCCAGCAAATTAGAGGATGCGGTACTGGATGCAGACACTCACACTGGTCGCGTAGCGCGGCAAAGTGAGGTGTCAAATAACAGGCCTACAATATACTTACTAGATTGTGAAGGTTCACAGGCTAGTCAACATTTACATTAAACTAAGCTTCAGAAGATACGGTATGCATACTAACATTCAGAAGAACAAAATTTTAGCATGTTTATGCATCTCAATGATTCACCATACAATAACCAATACAAAGTTTTGAGAAGGTGTGGAAATAAAGAAAATCGGTTGATGCTTCTTTGAGCAAAGGGCCTCCCTGCGCATGCATTAATTTCCTTAATTTCCTAGGCATGCTTGTTTCTTCTCAATGTTGCGAGCACTTTGAGCATGTTGGCAACTCCACGGCTAGCTAGCTGCCTCATCTTGAAATTGATGCTGACACCTTTGCAGCAAACACATGAGGCAATAGAGATGGCTCAACATGAGTTCATATTGTGCAGTTCCCCTGAAATCATCTTCATTGTCCTGAATCTGAAAAGATAGGAAAACAATAGCTATATTTAAACGGTGTTGCAAAACAGTAGCACATATCAATAGCTCAGCATGACAAAACATGATCATCTGGACGAAGGGGATATTGACCTGCCTGAGGAAGATTATATATAATTTCATAAGTCCTTGGTTTATTTCCACCTTCGGCTGCACTGCTTGTTTGCTACTCCACACATGACAGGATCATTCCACACTGCAATCAGCAAGTCAATGTACGAATAAGCTTATTTCACATTGCGGTGGTGATTGTACCTAGTTACAAATGTAGGAATACCTGGAGCACCATGAGGTTAGCTGACAGCAGGTAGATGGAGCCATATAAGTTTTGTGCGGTGCTACCAAAATTGAGGTTTGTATCCCTTCCCATTATGAGAATTCTTCTTGAAGTTGGTAGAATGCGACGGCTTGTTCTTTGCATCAGACTTTCCTTTCCCCTGAGATTTGTTCTTGTTGTTTTGGGGCTGGTTGGGCTGGAAGTTCTTCCCGTGTACCATGTGGGCACTAGAAGCTCCCTCAGTGACCCAAGCACGTGTGTCTTTTGCTCTCGCCTTCTCTTCAAAATGAAGAGTGCTAATGAGATACGAAACGGAAAACTCATGTCTCTTGTTTTTCAAAGAAGTAGCAAAATCATTCCACGAAGGTGGAACCTTGGCAATGATGGTCCCAACAACAAATTTGTCCGGCAACACACACTTGAAGTACTCAAGTTCCTTAGCGAGTGACTGTATCTCATGAGTCTGCTGAACAATAGAGCGCTCATCAGTCATCTTGTAGTCACAGAATTGCTCCATGATGTACAACTCGTTGCCAGCGCCCGAGGCCCCAAACGTGGCCTCGAGCGCAACCCACATGTCTTTGCCGCTGTCGAGCGACATATATGAATCCAGAATGGAATCGTCAAGAACAATCAGTAGGGCGGCTTTGAAGAGGGTATCCATGTTCTCAAAAGCTTCCTGCTGTGTAGGATTAAGATCACCCTCAGGCTTACCCTTAGTGGCATCATAGTAGTACATGATCTGAAACCAATATACTGCTCTTGTGCGCCACCTTTTATATTGCACCCCCTTAAAAGTAGGCAGCTTCAAAAGCACAGCAAAACCACTCGGAGTAAATTGCCTATAATCAGGTTTTTGGATTGGATTGTTGAATATATGAGAAATTTACTATGAGATGTAATCCAAATCAATAGTAAATAGATCATGACAACAATTGCAAAGATCAAAGTAATGATGCGGACTAAACCAGGAGGACAGAATCACATATTGTACAGCGGGAGCAGAACCGCTGTGGTTGATGTTGTCACTCGTGTCATTGATGAAGAGGTTACCGAGGTCGGGGAAGAAGGCTGTCGTTGAGGAAGTCGTCGCTGGCAGCAGTCACAGGAGTGTGCTCCCCATAAACCTGATCGCCCCTCTCCCGTACAGGATCATGAAAGGCGGGGTTCGAAGGACTGTTATCCCTTCTCGCGGTGCATGCCGAAAGGAGGGATGGAGAAGAATTGCGTGGCGGCGCTAAGATCTGGAATGGTGCGAAACCATATGATCCAGCGGCGGCTAGGGTAGAGCCTGTCAGGTCGGTCGTGTGAGTAAGACCAAGTAGTATAATACTAGGCCTTTGGGCCAAACCCCACGTCCAAGTCAATAATAGCCCCACTATCCGAAAGAATCAGAAACGGCTGAGTAATTAAAGCGTCCGTTAATTATTAATTAAGGCGTCCGTTAATTATTAATTAATGACTTAGTAAATTTTCCGACTCACGCCACACTTAGAGCATGGTTAATAGTATAGCCAACATCCGGCTATATGAAGTTGACACATCATCTAGAACCAACCTAATAAGGAGCCTGCTTATGATAGTTAGTCCCTTTAGTATAATACTATATCATTAATAATGGCCCACCTTTTGTCTCACAAAGTATGTGTAGTCTGAAATGCCGAGCGTGCAGCGGGCGGTGCCCTCAGTCGGTGTGCCGCTTCAACGGTGGAAGTAGTGAGAGGTCGCGTCACCCTGACTTGCCATCAATGTGGAGCGACGGGCTCAGCTGACGCCGGGCAAGAAGGTTTTGATTTTTGATTCAGTTGTTGTGCTGCTACCGTCCAATATTCGCGTGTGGTTGTTTCTAGAATAAAAAAAGGAGGTACTCCTACTTATGTTACTCCCTCTATGGCTAGCCTTGCGCTTGTCTCTTCGCCTCTTTCAGAAGTCGAACAATAATGGTGGTACTACAGTAGTACTTCAGGCAATCTGACACAAATGAACTGCTGCACGTCCACCGCTTGTAAGCAAAAGTTTCTCCTTGTGCTGAGAGCCACCGCGCACGCGTTGGTGAGGGAGAAGGCGTAGTAAGCAAGCTTCTCGTCATTCTGTGAGTTGACGGGACACATCAAAGTTATTTAGTACGTACTATCTCCAAAAAGGGCTGACCATGTTATGGCTACCATCCCGTGCTCTGTCGTTGAGTACGTGCACTATTCACGTGCCATCGAGGAGAAAAAATATTGCGTATAGGAGTAGGTGCCATCGAAGTGCACGACTCACTTATGCACTGCTTATCTGATTATCTCCATTTTCTTGCATGACACGTGCACCTTGATGCTAGATGTCTCGTGTGTTGGCAAAAGGATGAACAAAGCTCACGTATTAAAAGAGTGGAAGAACATAGATTCCTAACGACCGAGAAGGAGCAAGGAACCTTCTGGTGGAGCGTCTGCAAGGAACCTTGCGCGTTTTCCCCTATTTTTTTGCCACCTGCCTGCCTATAAACAAATAAAAGAACATGAACTCTTCGCTAACCACTAGAGACGATACATCAGGATGCTAAGTTGAAGATATTTTATTAGTTTATATTGATAACCACGCAACTATAGGATGAATTCAGCCATGCATGTACACACGCCAATGCACTAACTAATGCCGATCCAACTCATGCACAAACACACACAACATGGAGCACACAACGCACGTACACAACACATGCATGCACACACACTCGGCCGCAGAATGCACGTGAATAACACATGCATGCACACACACTCGGTTGCATGGAGGCGTGAGCCATCTGCGGTGATGTCCGGTTCGTCGTGCTACGGCGAAGCTCGCACACAACGTCGCCTATGCATCTCTGGCAGCACCTCTTTGTCATTGTTGCTCAACGACTAGCCTGAGACGAAGACGAACACAGCCTCGGCCTTAGAGCTAGCACCGATAGAAAAGCACGCACACGAGCACGTATGAAGTGCCCACGATGTGGTGTGTCCCCAGTTGCCTCTACTCCTTCTGCGCATGTTGTCTATGAAGGCGGCTGCATGCCTAATGATGATGTGGGTGAGATCTTCTAGGACTTAGATGATGACGAGGAGGGTGTCTCCAACAACGTTCCTCGTCTCGCACCTCTTGCATCACGGTGGTCGAGCTTGGAGTCATTCATCTGGTACACGTGGCATCTCACACCTAGACACAAGGTGACGTGCACCGTCAAGGGGGTCAGGGTGGACGCGACCTCTCACTGCATCCGCCATTTGAAGCGGCGCGCCGGCCCAGGGCGCCGCCCGCTACACTCCCAGTTGTACCCGCCTCCTCGCCGCATTCAAAAACCTACATTTACTAGTATGTATACACGTGCAAGGCATGTCTTAATATAACAGAGTGATTTTGATAAAGGGGAAAAGAAGTAATATATGTGCTAATAGATTCAAAGAAAAATAAATTATAGTGATGAATAAATGCCAATATTAGTTCAATATTGTAAAAGCGGGAAGTAGTATTCATGCCATAAAACTGTACGTTCATTTAAAAAGAACTACATGGAGATTAGTACAAAAAATTTATTTTCAGTTTTTTTATTTTTCTTCTTGTACTATATCATTTGACCGAGACTTGGACTAAGACCTAGCCACACCCTTCAAAGAAACCTATGGATACCCGTTACACATGAGATGACCCCCACATCCTTTGTCAAAATAAACAACTCCCTGATAAATGCATTTCACTGTTCTGTGCAACGTATGGGCACCTTACTATAGATTAGTACGACCAAAAATTGAACTAACATTATATATAGTACGATAAATACTGATGCATGTCACCTAAAATTATGTCATTGAAAACTATGTTCAAATACTAATCCAACGATATTGTTTTTGTTGACATGCCCTAACATTTTGTCAGTTAAATCTTCAGTCAAGTTCAGTGGGGGACTAATAAACCACGACCGATGTAGTACTAGTGTAGAGGGTAGCACTGCACGCGAGTCTCGCGGCAGTAAAGCCGTCATATCACAAAACCCAACCACTAATAAGTGGCCTGGTAAAATAAACGGACAAGCAACCATCACATCCCTCCGTCTTGATTGTTCTAGAACACAGGTGAGGTAGCAGCAGTGTATTGTTCATGTGAATCCTACTGATATTGGCCGTTGTATTTAGAAGATCAGCGGTTATGATTGATGTTCTTAGTCCTACTTAAAATTGGTACACTATATAGTAGTATAGATATAGATATAGATATAGAAACCTGCATGGAATGTGAGAAACTAACTCCGGACACACACGTCCATTCAGGAGCAGGAAGCCAGCCAGGCTCCTCCGTCCACCATTTTGTCCACTCTTTCAGCGACATCCGATGAGCAGGAAGAACAATTCTCTGGCATAAAAGCCGTCTGGGTGGCCCCCCAAGCCTGGCAGCTCGCTTCTCCACCTACCTAGCCTATCCCATCGGAGGTAGTTGCCGCACTAAGCCAGTGCGTGGTTTCGCAGATGGCATCTCCAATACATCTCAAGGAAGAGTTCCGACTTGCTCCACGCCGGCTTGTCGAGGAGCACGGCACCACGGGCATCATCGCTGCCCTCGACGCTGCCGCGTCGTACAGCGCCTCTAGTGTTTGCGACTACGCCATTTGCCATCGACGCACGCGTAGCCATGACATGTAGGCAGAGAAAGAAGTTGCCGCGGATGTCGACGAGGTGATGCGGCTACGCGGATGTGGACGAGGTGACGGGCAGCACGTCCTCGCTCGCCACCATCATCGAGGAAAAGTAGAACACGGGAGGCCGCCGCCGATTGTATCCCATGAAGGCCACCGCCGAGGCGACGCCGGCGAATACAGCCGGTGTCTTGCTCGATTCTTCTTCTGCCAGATGCTGGAGGAGGACAAAGAGATCGGGCGGCAAGCATTTAGATTAGGTATTTTAATTCTACCAGGCTGGTTGTAATGGGAGTATTATAGGTAGTATCATGCATGCCAACTACTCCCTCCGTTCCTAAATATATGAGTATTATAAGAGCATGGTTAATAGTATAACCAGCTGATGGCTACATAACACTGCCACGTCATCTACAGCCAACCTTGTAGCCTTCAAGTATAATACTCCCTCCGTCTAGGTGTCATCTTACAAAAACGAAATAATCCCAAAATACTTAGGCGCGATGCATTAACTTCTACCTCATTTCTTGTTTCTTGACATACTTTTAGTATCAACCAAAGAGATGTGGGTTTGCTTGCTTTTAATGACTTGAGACTAGCAAACACGACATGCAGTGGTTAGTTCATTGCATGCAATGCTATGAATTAGCAAATAAACATTAAGTTCTCTCGTCTCTTCCGAAAGTCGAACAATGATGATGGTACTACAGTCGATAGTGTACTACTAGTAAGTAAAGCTTCTCCTCGTTTGCAAGTAGACCGGACACATCAAAAGTAGTGCATTAGTCTCCAAAAAGGGTTGACCATGTCCATGGCTACCATCCCATGCTCCATCATTCAGTGTGTGTTTCTCGTCGTTCTGCGAGTTGACGGCACACATCAAATTTAATATGTATTCAGTACTCTCTCCAAAAAGGGCCGACCATGTCCATCAGTCCATGGCTACCATCCCGTGCTCCGTCATTGAGTACGTGCAGTATTCACGTGCCATCGAGGAGGAAAAATATTATGTAGTACTAGGTGCCATTTTAGTGCACGACTCACTTACGCACTGCTTATCTCCATTTTCTTGCATGACACATGCACCTTGATGCTAGATGTCCGCGTGTTGGCAAAAGGATGAACAAAGCTCATGTCAAAAAAAGAGTGGAAGAACATAGATTCCCGACGACCGAGAAGGAGCAAGGAACCTCGTGCTGGAGCATCTGCACTCATAGTATTTTATATTATTTAGCGATATAAAATCAACCAATCATCTCCATAGTAGACCGGAAGAGTATGAAACACGGCATCCCAGTGTAATTATATGATACTATACGTGGCCAACCCACGCTATCACCATATTTCTTGGCCTCCGTGCGACACCTAGCTCTAGTAATCCACCAGCTTGTATCGCTTCTCCCTCCTCGTCTCTCTCAAAGTGCGGCGGGCTGCCGTTTTTGCCGTCTATTGAGGTCGGTTAACTCATCACATGTTAGCGACATGCCAAGAGCATTCTAAAAAAATTACTGTACTCTATTGTTATGCCAAGAAGAGGAAGCGCTTTGATCGACGGACCAAACGAGACAGGCATGTTGTGCCGTGAGTGGGTCTAGTTTCTCGTTTTGAACTTGTTTGGTGTAGTAGTAACACTTGGTTTTGACTATTGGTAAGATTTTACATACTCCCTCCGTCTAATGAATAAGTCATATTCGATTGTGCACCGTGACCAAGGAAGAGTGGAAAACGAGAGAAATTAATATTTATTTGCTAATTAATAGCATTGCATGCAATGAACTAACCATTTCATGTCGTGTTTGGTAGTCTAAGTCATTGAAAACATGCATGCTCCACATCTCTTATTGGTGGATATGTCAAGAAACAAGAAACGAGGTGGGAGTTAATGAACCGCGCCTAAGTATTTTGGGATTATTTGGTTTTCATAAGGTGACTTATACACCTTGACAGAGGGAGTAGGGCCTAATGTATTCTTCGAGGATGCATTTGACTATTGATAAGATTTTATATAATTTTAAAATTATATCGTTCTAAGATCCTTTCACATCCCGTTTTTAAAAAGAAAAAAGATCCTTTCATGTACGAATTTGACTGTATGCTTTGAGCAACTTGCATGTCGTATACTGCTCTTGTTTGGATACTCTAACTTAGCTAGAGGTTAGACTAACTCATGACTAACCCTGAACTAACTGTAGCCAAAGAGGTGTTTCGGTGACAGGTGTCGGTGTCAAAACCGGCGGATCTCGGGTAAGGGGTCCCGAACTGTGCGTCTAAGGTTGATGGTAACAGGAGACAGGGGACACGAAGTTTTACCAGGTTCGGGCTCACTTGATGGAGGTAATACCCTATGTCCTGCTTGATTGATATTGACGAGTATGAGGATTACAAGAGTTGATCTACCACGAGATTGTATTGGCTCAAACCCTAGAAGTCTAGCCTGTCTGATTATGATTGCCTCTACGGACTAAACCCTCCAATTTATATAGACACCGGAGGGGGCTAGGGTTGTACAAAGTCAGTTACAGAGAAGGGAATCTTCATATCCGAACGCCAGGCTTGCCATCCACGCCAAGGTGAGTCCCATCTGGACACGGGAGAGAGTCTTTTGTTGTGTATCTTCACGGCCCATCAGTCCGACCCATGTCCAACAGGTCGGACACTCGAGGACCCCTTAATCTAGGACTCCCTCAACAGGGTTAGATTGACAATAAATGCACTTGATGGAGAGAGAAAAGTGATTTTTCAGTGGGCCCAATGAGGTACTTTTACTGTGGGAAAGGTGAAGTGATGGATGCTTCGCCTGAGCAACTTATTACTCTGGGAATATGGGAGTACCAGCGGATTCAAGGAACGGAGAAATGATGGTTGCTTCGTTCGAGCAACTTACTGTGGCGAAGGTGGGGATCTGTGATTTGACTGCTCACTAGTCATTACTAATGTGGCGCAATGACCAGGGTGAATCTTTCCCTGCAGTTGTGCACTCAATATTGCTGCACGGCAGGTGGAGCCGGATGAAGGATGTCCCACATGTCGGCGAAACGAAGTTGAATTGTTTCTGGCATTGCTATCAATCCTTCAGGATTTGTTTATATGTATGCATAATTTTAGTGAAATTGTACTATGATGATATGAAGGTTTCAACTTTGGTTCCCGCAAGAAAAAAGGATTCAACTTAAGATTCATGTGTCCTCTTGCCTCAACATTATCTCATTACAACATTCCATCAAATACAAATGAAACTACCATGGCTGCTAATGCATCACAATGGTTCGCAGATCAGCGCCAATATTCACATCGCAACTGAAGACTAAGTTGTGAGAATGTGTACAAATAAAGGAAAATATATAATTGAACGATGTTGTTCATAGGCATGTGTCAGGACCCCGATTCTAAGTCACACCGATCTAGCCTGTAACACCTCATATCACTTTGCGGCCTCACGCGCGGTATCCCCAGGATGTCGCTTTACCATGGCCCGGGACCGTTTGCGCCTTTTGGCTCACGTATATGATAGTGTCGCTAGCATCCATATGACAGAGAACCCGGGCCGACATGACTAGTCGTGAACCCAAAGTGGCACTAACTTACGGGGACAGGCATACATGAATCAACATCAAGCATGTCGGTCAGCAGCGTGTGAATCCGGGCTGTAGCAACTGGGCTAACAGGACTCCGGGAACCCAGGCTGTAGTAGGCTAGCAGGATTCCGAATGTCACGGCGTGACATTTCCCCGAAGGGACAGACACAGGAACGAAGTGACTCACATGCTGGCCAGTCTAAGTGTTCCGGAGCAGTAGTGCTAGGCTAGCAGGACTCCGGTGAACCGGGCTGTAGCGGACTACTATGGCTCATGGAAGCACAAGACTACATTTCCCCATAAGAGAGGCTACCAAGGATGAACAACTACGTTGTTGGATCCCACACATACCAAGCATTTCAATCATACACACAATATGCCCGATATGTGTAAATACAACATGGCATCACAACGTAACTCTACGACTCAAGTATTTATTCATTTGGCTCCGAAGAGCCAGATAATACAAACATGGGTCTCATGACCCAACATTCAAAGCATACAAGTCAAAGCACATGCGAAAGCTTAACATGTCTGAGTACAGACTTCTCCAAATGAAAAAGGTTGAGTAGCCTCACTATCTACCAGATCCTGCCGAGGGCACAAGATCGTAGCTGAGGTATCAAGCTAAACATCAAAGTCCACGTGGAACTACTAGCGAGACTGAAGTCTCTCTGCAAAACATAAATTAAGCAAACGTGAGTACAAATGTACCCAGCAAGACTTACATCAGAACTAACTACATATGCATTAGTAGCAACAAAGGGGTGGTGGAGTTTAACTGCAGCAAGCCAGCTTTGACTCAGTGGCTAACCTGAACTATTACTGCATATAACTCTTTGAGGTGGCGCACACGAGTCCACATATTCACCATATCAATACCCCACTATGGATCCGCTCCCGTCTCCCTACGAGAACGCCATCCATAGCACTCACGCTTATCTTGCGCATTTTAGAGTATCCACTTTCACTTGTCTATGAACGATGCAAGGGGTCCAAGTTTCCATATCCGAGGAATCTGGCTATTCGAATAGATAATAATAACCCTGCAGGGGTGTACTTCTTCACACACGCTCTCGCCACTTACCACCATGTACACGTCGTGTACCTCGGCAACCTTCAAGCGGAAGCCTGGCGAGGGAGTCGGCCACAACCTGACTAACCACACAAGTCTCTCGTCCAGGTTTATCGCCTATTCGGGTTCCATCGGCAAGGAGATCCGGCCGGGGTGTCGCTCACGGCCCCAAACCATCTGTGCAGGGTTCCCAAGCCCACCCTTCGGGTGCCACTTGGTACACCGTGCCACTGTGCCTAGTCTGTCCCAAGCCCACCTTTACCGGGTGCCACATGGTAGACTACTAACACTACCTACAAACACCAGAAACTAGTTGCAACTCCTGGACAGAGATTGAGTTGATTAATAAGCCGAGAGGGGTCGAGTTACCGGAACCCAATGTGTGGTAGTAAATGTTCATGGATCACAAACACAGAACTCGGTTCCTGAGAACGGCTGCAATTAGACAACCCACCATGTACTCCTACATGGCCTCTCACCGTTACCTTTACCAAATCGTGTTCACACACTTAGCTCTCAACGTTAGGACATGTTCACCACATTCCAATTCATCCCCGATGAATCAGACCTGACTCAACTCTAAGCAGTAGCAGGCATGACAAACAAGCATGAATGAGTAGGCACATCAGGGCTCAAACAACTCCTACTCATGCTAGTGGGTTTCATCTATTTACTGTGGCAATGACAGGTCATGCGGAGGAAAAGGGGTTCAACTACCGCAGCATGTAACAGTTGAATCGCTGTTGTCCTAATGCAGTAAAAGAGAGCAGGAGCGAGAGAGTGGGATTGTATCGGAATGAACAAGGGGGTTTTGCTTGCTTGGCACTTCTGAACATAGCATTGGGTCTTCATCAGTGTCAACGATCACAGCGTCGAAACAATGTCTACTGAGGGGGAACAACACCGGCAAACAAAGAAGAAACACAATCAATGCAATGCACAATATGATGCATGATCATGACATGGCAATATGATGTGATTTGGCCTAATGCAACTAGAAACACAATTAAGTGTAGTTGGTTTGAACCCAAGGTTCAAATTCAAACTCCACATATGGTTATTTAAATGCCATTCATTTGATTTGTCCTAAACATTAGCTATAAGTTGTTCTAACACACATGAAAATGGTACAGATGGATAGATTGGATTTTTCTGATCATTTTTCATATATATTTTATCTTATTTGGAGTTACGGTTGAATTTCTATGATTTTTCAAAGTTTTAACTATTTTCTGGAATTTCTGAATTATTTCGAAAATAAACTAATTCCAGAAAAGATTAACTGCGTCAGCGTGACGTCAGCGAGTCAACAGGGCTGGTCCAGGTCAAACCTGACCAGTGGGTCCCGCGTGTTAGTGTCATTAGACTAACTAATTTTTGTTAGTCCTAATCCTAGGTTAATTAGCAGGGGCCCGCATGTCAGTGGCTCATCTAATTAGCTAAGTAAATTAACACTAACTAAACCTAACAGTAATTAAATAGGCGCCTGGGCCCACACGACAGGGGAGGTCAAACCCCTAGTCAACCGGGGCTAAACCACCGGCGTTTAGCCGCCGGCGATGACCAGACGCGGCGGAGGGCCGCGGGAACGGGCTCTGGGGCCCCGTTCGCAGCGTGGTTGGGCTCGTTCGAGAGCCCTGGCTAGCGCGCGTCGGGCGGTGGCGCCAGCCGGGCCTGGGGCGGCCAGAGGCGACGGCGGGGAGCTCGGTCGTGGCGGCCAGAGCTCGGGCGTGCTCGGGTTCGGCGCTGGGATGTACAACAGGGGCGCAGAGAGGGGCTATGGCCTCCTGGGAGTCTGGCAAACGCGGTGACACGCTCGGTTTCGAGCCCGCGTGGCTGTGGCCACGACGGCGGCGTCGCCGGCGGAGCAGAGCGCTCGGGCTCGATGGAGATGGCGGCTAGGGGGCGCAACCGAGGCGCAGAGGAGGGGTGTTAGGGGAAGGGGCTCACGGTGGATGTAGTGGAGCGGACGGCGAGCTCGGAGGAGGTCGGAGCGGAACGGGGTAGTGAGAGGGATCTCCGGCGACGAGAGGTCGAGGACGAGGTCGGTTAGGGCAGAGGAGCACGTCCGGCGACGTGTGGCGATGCGAGGAGGTCGAAGACGTAGAGGCGGAGCTCGAAGGCATGGCGAGGGGTCGGGGGGAAGGCGGTGCCGTCAACTACGGCGGCGGCGGCTTACGGGCGCGTCGGCCATAGCGAGAGAGGACGAGGGAGAGAGCGAAGGTGGGGAGAGTGGTGTCCAGGGGGGTCGAGGCGGTGCTGGGGAGAAGACGCGAGGCATCGCGGTGGCCAGGCGACGGAGGCAGGCAGCCTGGTGGCATGGCGCCCGCGCGCGTGCCGTGTGTTGTCCCTCCTCTGCCTACTAGCAGAGGTGGGTGACGACTGGCATAGGCTAGGTCGGCCGGCCCAGCTGGGTAAGTGGACCTGGGGTCCTTCCTCTCTCTCTCTCTCTTCTGTTTTATTTCTGTTTTCTATTCTTTCCTCTGTTTTGATTTAGTTTAAAAACTAAACCATTTTTGTTGCTTCTGAAAATTATTGTATGGACTAGAGATTTACTCTAGAGCCCCACAATAATTTCCAAAATTATTGGACATGTATTTATTTTATAACAGAAATAAAGCCAATTCAAATACATTATGGTTTAATTCAAAATGCCCAAATTAATTACCCTTAATGCCCTAAAATATTGGTTTGGATTTTTACCTCTTGCCAATATTTTCAGGGATTAAAGTGAACATTTCCTTGGGCTCATTTGAAGAAATTTTTAACTTGCTCATTTTTAAAAGATTTCTAAGGCTTTGGGAATTCCCTCAATTCAATTTTCCTTTGAATTTATACATGATGCAACAACCCAGATAGTCCAAGGCCAAGGTAAAGCTAGGGATGTGACAACTCACCCCCACTAAAGAAGAATCTCGTCCTGAGATTCGAGACATGAGGTAAGAAGAAAGGAGGTCACAAACTATCACAATCTTCTCGATCCAACTTGCACTGCTTTTAGAGCGTTGATTCGATCACCATCATTGTCTCGATGTCTTGCTCTGAGAACTCCAACCAACATGGCAACGAGAGGAAATGGGAAACTCTAGAGGGATCGATCTTCTCGAAGATCGGGTAACTCAGGACCAACTCACGGAGTGAGACATAGCAACATCTCTCGAGCGGAGACATGAAGTACACATCCAAAGAGATGGAGTGGAACATATGATGAAGGTTCACTAGGTAGGCAACAATTTCACGCTTAAGAAGGTGGTGAACGGTTGTCAACGTAGCGAGGAGTTGAGTTGCCATGATACCATAACGAGACATCTTAAGGAAGGTGACTCGCAGAAATATCCCTTAAGTGGCAAAAAAATTACTTTTGATTCATAGATCATTGAGACTCTTTATACCAACCTAAGGCAATCACAACCGATCATTCGAAGGAGTTCAAAAGAATGACATACTCGGACTAGAATGGATGATGTGGACTACCTTGTTGAAGACAACGCAATGGATGATTTTGCTTATCATCGAAAATGGATGGGACCCATGGTAAGTCCACTTTGGAAGATGCTCTTGGACAGCAACTCCTGAGAAGGGCAGCCCATGGGGGATTGGCACAATGGCGGTGCAAGCTGGGAAAAAAATGTAACTGTTGGGAAAGTTCCAACCATCATATCTGCCTGAGATTCAGATCCGATTGGTGATAGGATACTTCAGACTCGGCATGTCTAAAAAGAAAGTTTGCAACACAAATCGATGAGATGATGTTGCGAGATTCTCGGGAGATGGACTACGGTAGTAAGCTCCAAAACATGAGCTGGTTCTGCTACAAACATGTGAACACGCTGTCCAAGACCAGCATGACCACATAGTAGTCTTATAATAAAACACTACCGAAGGTCAGGTCAGGAACCATCATCTAGGATATAAAAGTCCTTGCATAAGTCCGGATTAGCTCTTAAGAAGGAACTTCTTCTCCTTGAACAAATCAATCAGTGGCTTGGTGTGCTAGGAACACATATGGAGTGGAGGCGGCCAACCTATCAAACCATAGAGCACTTCACACGTGCATGACTAACTTGGGATGATTCCAGAGGAAGCAAAACAATCTTTCTCGTATTCATGGCGGCAACTTGCATAGAATGCGCATGAATTCAAGGAAGTCACTTCTTCCATCCAAGCATAAGCTTCATGAACGGAACACGAAATCATTGCTTACAAAGTTTCCAACACTAACTTAGATGTTCAACATGAATCATGGACAAGATGAAAATTATGTTGCCGCTGGGCTCAACAACAATTCATCTAGGTTTCCATATAAGTGGAATTCCACAATTATGTGAACAAGGTGATAGCATTGGTCAGACCCAAAAGATATAATGGTGTATGCTCGAGGGATCAACCACGAGTAAGACAACATTACGAGCATCGTTGATCCTGATTTGATTTGACGATAGCCCATACTCAAATCAAAGTTGATAAGACAATAGGTCCAACAACTGATCACATGGACCAATCGATGAAGATATCATCTTTCTTCAACACACACAGATATATCCCTTTGAAAATGAACTAAATCAGGCAGCTTTTATCCTCCAACTCTCCAAGTTGTTGTTCAGCTTAACCAACTAGCTCAGGGGTACTCAACACAGATTCTTGGAGAAGGGGTGGTTACAAGGAATCAACTTGATCACGAGCTCAACATAGCGATCAGGGAATAGCCTGGTGATACTTCCGAGAGGATATTCAGAAAATCACGAACCACCGATATGTTACTAAGCTCGAGAACAATCTTGCTTTTCAGTGCAAGACAATGTGATCAAAAGAGAGAGGGATTGACACAATCCTAACTCATTGATCGAAGAGTGCACTAGAAATAAGGACTAGGTAGCACGATCAATCTTAGGATGATGATTCAATAACTAACACACTAAGGATGAAATTATTGTCCATTAGCTACCAAGAAACGGAGTTGCTAGTAGTATTCATTTCACACATCATAATTCACTCATCGTCATTCCGGTTGCAACAACATGGGGACAGAGGAATGAAAAATGATGGCGAGAAGTACCACTGTATCAAGAGTTCATAGGATGGTGTGCAATTGCCATGATATTCTTGATATAAAAATGGCAATACTCCAAGGTAGAACAAAACAAAAACTGTATTGGCATTTTGATCTGTGGAATACAACTAATTTGACCCAATCCTAGAAATGGACGAGGTACTGGAGTTTGTTTCTCCTAGACATTCCGAAATAGAATGGCTTGATGGACCATAAGAATAATAGGCATCAATGAACGAATGCACGCATAATCTTGACTATCAATTGATAGACGATGGTCAGAATATAGGTGAAAAGGGACAACTAAAAGGAACATATAACTTTCTGAGTTGTGGACGCATAGGTTAGTAGGTCGAGCAAGCTAACTTATTTCTTCCGGATAACCCATGCAGAAAGGTAGGACTGGCAGAGTCTCGACCATAATGGAGAACTCATCAAGAGCACTTTTGTTATGATCTTCGGTTCAACGAGGAACTTCTGCCATATTGGTTCATGGTATTCAAAGAAAGATTTACCATGGACCTCAAGGACTATCGCAAAGGTTACTAATATCCTAAAGGAACTAGCAACACTATCAACATGAAGCAAGTAGCATGAATCTTGGGCTTAAGAACCCAGAAATAAAATATCCACTACTAAATGGCATCACGGGATGCTTTCGAGAATGGTGGCCAAAATCATCACACTGGGAACACAAAACATTGCTAGATTACTAAGTGGTTCTCGAAGACACCTAGGGTCATAATACTAACTCCAACATACATGTCAAGGCAACGGAGTACCTCAATAGACCGATTAGTGTGCTTAATCTGGCCCAAGGGAACATCGAGAACGAGAAGAAGGGATTTACAAATGTATCAGATTGTTTAGAAACCTGGGATGACTCAGACAGCATAACAGATGTAAATGCTCAAAAAGATTTGAGACATCCTGCAAAATGGTGGCATAACCACTCAACAACATAATATCGAAGTTCTGAGATCAACTGTCAACACCCAGAAGTAGTAGTAACTGAACTGAGGCTTGAATCCTACAATCCTATAAGTCTACGAATTAGTAACATGTGATCCTGATAGAAAGATGAGAAGCCTAGTTCTTAATCCCCATAGAAGAGAAGAGGATGACCCAAATCAGAAGGGCATAAGGTAAAGGAGTAAAAAGAGCCTTACGTTCCCTTCCACAATCAATTCCCTTATATAACTAAAGCATTTCTAGACTCATCTTCAACCAGTTTGGCTTGGTAATCCTACAGGCAGTCAGGTTCTGATACCAAAGCTGTCAGGACCCCGATTCTAAGTCACACCGATCTAGCCTGTAACACCTCATATCACTTTGCGGCCTCACGCGCGGTATCCCCACGGGTGTCGCCTTACCATGGCCCGGGACCGTTTGCGCCTTTTGGCTCATGTATATGATAGTATCGCTAGCATCCATATGACAGAGAACCCGAGCCGACATGACTAGTCGTGAACCCAAAGTGGCACTAACTTACGGGGACAAGCATACATGAATCAACATCGAGCATGTCGGTCAGCAGCGTGTGAATCCGGGCTATAGCAACTTGGCTAACAGGACTCTGGGAACCCGGGCTGTAGCAGGCTAGCAGGACTCCGGATGTCACCGCGTGACATTTCCCCGAAGGGACAGACCCAGGAACGAAGTGAATCACATGCTGGCCAGTCTAAGTGTTCCGGAGCAGTAGTGCCGGGCTAGCAGGACTCCGGTGAACCGGGCTGTAGCGGACTACTATGGCTCATGGAAGCACAAGACTACATTTCCCCATAAGAGAGGTTACCAAGGATGAACAACTACGTTGTTGGATCCCACACATACCAAGCATTTCAATCATACACACAATATGCCCGATATGTGTAAATACAACATGGCATCACAACGTAACTCTACGACTCAAGTATTTATTCATTTGGCTCCGAAGAGCCAGATAATACAAACATGGGTCTCATGACCCAACATTCAAAGCATACAAGTCAAAGCACATGCGAAAGCTTAACATGTCTGAGTACAGACTTCTCCAAATGAAAAAGGTTGAGTAGCCTCACTATCTACCAGATCCTGCCGAGGGCACAAGATCGTAGCTGAGGTATCAAGCTAAACATCAAAGTCCACGTGGAACTACTAGCGAGACTGAAGTCTCTCTGCAAAACATAAATTAAGCAAACGTGAGTACAAATGTACCCAGCAAGACTTACATCAGAACTAACTACATATGCATTAGTAGCAACAAAGGGGTGGTGGAGTTTAATTGTAGCAACCCAGCTTTGACTCAGTGGCTAACCTAAACTATTACTGCAAAAAACTCTTTGAGGTGGCGCACACGAGTCCACATATTCACCATATCAATACCCCACTATGGATCCACTCCCGTCTCCCTACGAGAACGCCATCCTTAGCACTCACACTTATCTTGCACATTTTAGAGTATACACTTTCACTTGTCTATGAATTATGCAAGGGGTCCAAGTTTCCATATCCGAGGAATCCGGCTATTCGAATAGATAATGATAACCCTGCAGGGGTGTACTTCTTCACACACGCTCTCGCCACTTACCACCATGTACACGTCGTGTACCTCGGCAACCTTCAAGCGGAAGCCTGGCGAGGGAGTCGGCCACAACCTGACTAACCACACAAGTCTCTCGTCCAGGTTTATCGCCTATTCGGGTTCCATCCGCAAGGAGATCCGGCCGGGGTGTCGCTCACGGCCCCAAACGATCTGTGCAGGGTTCCCAAGCCCACCATTCGGGTGCCACTTGGTACACCGTGCCACTGTGCCTAGTCTGTCCCAAGCCCACCTTTACCGGGTGCCACTTGGTAGACTACTAACACTACCTACAAACACCAGAAACTAGTTGCAACTCCTGGACAGAGATTGAGTTGATTAATAAGCCGAGAGGGGTCGAGTTACCGGAACCCAATGTGTGGTAGTAAATGTTCATGGATCACAAACACAGAACTCGGTTCCTGAGAACGGATGCAATGAGACAACCCACCATGTACTCCTACATGGCCTCTCACCGCTACCTTTACCAAATCGTGTTCACACACTTAGCTCTCAATGGTAGGACATGTTCACCACATTCTAATTCATCCCCGATAAACCAGACCTGACTCAACTCTAAGCAGTAGCAGGCATGACAAACAAGCACGAATGAGTAGGCACATCAGGGCTCAAACAACTCCTACTCATGCTAGTGGGTTTCATCTATTTACTGTGGCAATGACAGGTCATCCAGAGGAAAAGGGGTTCAACTACCGCAGCATGTAACAGTTGAATCGCTGTTGTCCTAATGCAGTAAAAGAGAGCAGGAGTGAGAGAGTGGGATTGTATCGGAATGAACAAGGGGGTTTTGCTTGCCTGGCACTTCTGAAGATAGCATTGGGTCTTCATCAGTGTCAACGATCACAGCTTTGGAACAACGTCTACTAAGGGGGAACAACACCGGCAAACAGAGAAGAAACACAATCAATGCAATGCACAATATGATGCATGATCATGACATGGCAATATGATGTGATTTAGCCTAATGCAACTAGCAACACAATTAACTGTAGTTGGTTTGAACCCAAGGTTCAAATTCAAACTCTACCTATGGTTATTTAAATGCCATTCATTTGATTTGTCCTAAACAGTAGCTATAAGTTGTTCTAACATGCATGAAAATGGTACGGATGGATAGATTGGATTTTTCTGATCATTTTTCATCTATATTTTATCTTATTTGGAGTTACAGTTGAATTTCTATGATTTTTCAAATTTTTAACTGTTTTCTGGAATTTCCGAATTATTTCGAAAATAAACTAATTCCAGAAAAGATTAACCGCGTCAGCACTGCGTCAGCGTGACGTCAGCGAGTCAACAGGGCTGGTCCAGGTCAAACCTGACCAGTGGGTCCCGCGTGTCAGTGTCATTAGACTAACTAATTTTTGTTAGTCCTAATCCTAGGTTAATTAGCAGGGCGGGGCCCGCATGTCAGTGGCTCATCTAATTAGCTAAGTTAATTAACACTAACTAAACCTAACACTAATTAAACAGGCGCCTGGGCCCACACCACAGGGGAGGTCAAACCCCTGGTCAAACGGGGCTAAACCACCGGCGTTTAGCCACCGGTGATGAACAGACGTGGATGAGGGCCGCGGGAACGGACTCTGGGCCCCGTTCGTAGCGTGGTTGGGCTCGTTCAAGAGCCCAGGCCAGTGCGCGTGGACGGTGGCGCCAGCCGGGCCTGGGGCTGCCGGAGGCGACGGCGGGGAGATCGGCCATGGCGGCTGAAGCTCGGGCGTGCTCGTGTTCGGCGCTAGGATGCACAAAAGGGGCACGGAGAGGGGCTACGGCCTCCTGGGAGGGTGGAAAACGCGGTGACACGCTCGGTTTCGAGCCCGCGTGGCTATGGCCATGACGGCAGCGTCGCCGGCGGAGCAGATTGCTCGGGCTCGGTGGAGATGGCGGCTAGGGGGCGCAACTGAGGCGTAGAGGAGGGGGTTAGGGGCAGGGGCTCATGGTGGATGTAGTGGACTGGACGGCAAGCTCGGAGGAGGTCAGAGCGGAACGGGGCGGCGAGAGGGATCTCCGGCGACGAGAGGTCGATGACGAGGTCGGTGAGGGCAGAGGAGCTTGTCCGGCGACGTGTGGCGAGGTGAGGAGGTCGAAGACGTCGAGGCGGAGCTCGAAGGCACGGCGAGGGGTCGGGGGGAAGGCGGTGCCGTCAACTACGGCGGCGGCTTACGGGCGCGTCGGTCATAGCGAGAGAGGATGAGGGAGAGAGCGAAGGGGGAGAGTGGTGTCCAGGGGGGGTCGAGGCGGCGCTGGGGAGAAGATGCGAGGTGTCGCGGTGGCCAGGCGACGCAGGCATGCAGCCTGGTGGCGTGGCGCCCACACGTGCGCCGTGTGCTGTCCCTCCTCTGCCTACTGGCAGAGGTGGGTGACGAGTGGCATATGCCAGGTGGGCCGGCCCAGCCGGGTAAGTGGACCTAGAGTCCTTGCTCTCTCTCTCTCTTCTGTTTTGTTTCTATTTTCTATTCTTTCCTCTATTTTGATTTAGTTTAAAAACTAAACCATTTTTGTTGCTTCTGTAAATTATTGTATGGACTAGAGATATTACTCTAGAGCCCCACAATAATTTCCAAAATTATTGGACATGTATTTCTTTTATAACAGAAATAAAGCCAATTCAAATACATTATGGTTTAATTCAAAATGCCCAAATTAATTACCCTTAATGCCCTAAAATATTGGTTTGGATTTTTACCTCTTGCCAATATTTTCAGGGATTAAAGTGAACATTTCCTTGGGCTCATTTGAAGAAATTTTTAACTTGTTCATTTTTAAAAGATTTCTGAGGCTTTGGGAATTCCCTCAATTCAATTTTCCTTTGAATTTAAACATGATGCAACAGCCCAGATAGTCCAAGGCCAAGGTAAAGCTAGGGATGTGACAGCATGGGTCCATTTCTTGGGCACAATGTTCATTGCATGGCAGCTAGTTTCACCCAGCGCTGTAGCCAAAAAGGGGGTGTACGGAGGACACCACAATCCAATCATTTTGTGCAGCTCCACTAAAATCGAGCTGGCCATCCCTGTTTGCAAAGATATCCAGTTAGTGTGATTACAATAATAGTGGGACTAGATGATGAAACATAACACACACAAATAGAAGTCGATTACCTCTGCGATCTCTCTTTAGGACTAACTACTTGTTGGAGAAGATTAGGCAGGAGTTGGATGAGGAGGATAGAAAAACCAATCTCCCTTTCTGCAGTCCCACAGAAATGTAAAAATGTTGCCCGTGTGACATTTTGGCAGAACTGCACAAAACACTCTTAAGAAAAAAGTGATTTGTGCAGTTCACCAAAAGGTCACAATAGCAACGAGGTGAAATGGCTAGCCCTGTTTGCAAAAAAGAGGTAGAAAGGAAACAATTACTAGCGAATAACACGAGTTGAAGACACATACGCCGACAAAAAAGAAGCATAGTCCATGTAATAAGGGATGGTTTATCAAAAATGGTTTGAGGACGAGATTGCAAGATGGAAAGTACGCCGACCGAGATATGTTTTAAGCAAACAACTAAAGAGGATCCACATACAGCAACATGGCAAGATGGGCAGTGGAGCAAGGCCGGAGGAAGCTGTACCTGAGGGTCGTTGGGATGTTACTAGGAGGGCGCCGGCGGCCGGGATCTGCCCATACTGTGGCAGCGAGCAAGTGGCGAAGGCCCTACAGCGCCGGAGCTTGGTCAGAAAGAACAGCGGGTACCGCAGATGGGGACGTGCTGCCTCAACGCTATGAATGAAGAAACGATGCACATCCTCCCTTTTCGCCGGCGGACGGGATGCAGCCGGATCACTGACCAACGGTGAGAGAGAGAGGCCACCACCGCCTTGTGTGAGATGGTGTGACGAGAGACAAACCCCGGCATGCAGGCTCCGTTGTATATAGTGGAGCGGGTTTTTCCATTTTCCCCACGACAATCGTTTTATATTCTATACTACGCGCCATTGAGGAGGAATCTATAACTTTATTTAATACAAACGCGTCAAGTCGAACTTTGTTCCGTCTAGGCGTGGTACCCGACCCTCCTTCGAGTAAACAACTGCTACACGCGTCAAATTATCACGTGGGCTGCCTTTTCGTACAGAAACGAACTCCACCGTGTACCCGCGCGTGTGTGGCCAGGAACGAGACGTGAGTATGTGCGTCCTGCGTGCACCTCTTCTTTAGGTGTAGGTACGTACGTGGGTGGGTGTGAGAGAGATGGTTTGTGCGAAAATGAGGCAATGTGTCGATGATATCTCAAACAAAAAATGTAACATATGCAATGTGTGTGAAACCGAGTCATGGATATATCATATATAGAGGGAGCAATCCACGAGAAGAGAGTGGAGGGATCATCGGCGTGAATATCGATAGAATCAAAAATAGGGATCAATCCAGGAGAAGAGTGTGTGGCTGCACGGTCGATAAAGAGTGCCATCAAATTTGTGTTTTCCCACGTCAAAGATACAGGGCGGCTGGCCTACTGGAATTTGAGAGTGTAGAGGTGCGGTTTTTCTCTATGGCATGGATACCTACCCACAACGTTCGACTATCGGTGGGGGGGGGAGGGGGCAGAGACCTAACTATAGAGAGGTAGATCGACTAGTATATGTGCGGAGAAGGAGAGAGACCTAACTATGTATAGAGGGAGATCGATCGGCATCCATGGATATGTGTAGCAGAGGAATAAGGTTAGGAGAAAGACAAAGGTAGAGTGTCGGAGGGTTGGTGGTGGAGTGGCGTCTCACAAATGGTGGGAGAGGCCTGCTAGACAAACGGAGGGTACGAGTGCAATATCAATAAGAGAGTGCGGGGATGTCTGTCTGTCTATGCACGTGCGTGTGAGACGGGTCAGGAGCTATGCAAGGATTATGAGGGGAGACGATATGGTTGTGGTAAGCATGCATAACTACATAGGAAGATCAACTGTCGTGTGTCCGAGAAAGGGAGAGACATAACTAGTGAGGTAAGTCTATCGATGCGTGGGGAAAAGAATTATAGTCGACCTAGCTATATGTAGGGAGATCAGTATGTATACATGCATGCATGTGTTAGAAGAAAATAAGGTCCGGAGAGACAGACAGGGGGAGTGGGGTGCGGCTAGGAGGTGGTGCAAGAGGCCTACTATGTTGAGGGGGAGGAGTGTGCGACTATGAGATCGATGAAAAGAGGGGCGGGAGAGTGCACCTGCATGGTACTGTATTGGACATAGGGGGCATGGACAGTGAGAAGATGAAGGAAATATGCCCTAGAGGCAATAATAAAGTTATTATTTCCTTATTTCATGATAAATGTTTATTATTCATGCTAGAATTGTATTAACCGGAAGCATAATACATGTGTGAATACATAGACAAACAGAGTGTCACTAGTATGCCTCTACTTGACTAGCTCGTTAATCGAAGATGGTTGAGTTTCCTAGCCATGGACATGAGTTTTCATTTGATTAACTGGATCATATCATTAGGGGATTGATGTGATTGACTTGACCCATTCCGTTAGCTTAGCACTTGATCATTTAGTTTGTGGCTATTGCTTTCTTCATGACTTATACATGTTCCTATGACTATGTGATTATACAAATCCCATTTACCGGAGGAACACTTTGTGCACTACCAAACGTCACAACGTAACTGGGCGATTATAAAGGTGCTCTACAGGTGTCTCCAAAGGTACTTGTTGGGTTGGCATATTTCGAGATTAGGATTTGTCACTCCGATTGTTGGAGAGGTATCTCTGGGCCCACTCGGTAATGCACATTACTATAAGCCTTGTAAGCATTGCAACTAATGAGTTAGTTGCGAGATGATGTATTACGGAACGAGTAAAGAGACTTGCCGGTAACATGATTGAAACTAGGTATTGAGATACCGACGATCGAATCTCGGACAAGTAACATAACGATGACAAAGGGAACAATGTATGTTGTTATGTGGTCTGACCGATAAAGATCTTCGTAGAATATGTGGGAGCCAATATGAACATCTAGGTTCTGCTATTGGTTATTGACCGGAGACGTGTCTCGGTCATGTCTACATAGTTCTCGAACCTGTAGGGTCCGCACGCTTAACGTTTCGATGATACTTATATTATGAGTTTATATGTTTTGATGTACCGAAGGTTTTTCGGAGTCCCGGATGTCATCACGGACATGACGAGGAGTCTCGAAATGGTCGAGACATGAATATTGATATATTGGAAGCCTATGTTTGGATATCGGAAGTGTTCCGGGTGAAATCGGGATTTTACCGGAGTACCGAGAGGTTACCGGAACCCCCCGGGGACTTAATGGGCCTTGGTGGACCTTGGTGGAAAGAGAGGAGAGGCGGCCAGGGCATGGGCCGTGCCCCCTCCCCCCTAGTCCGAACAGGACAAGGAGAGGGGGGCGGCACCCCCCTTCCTTCTTCTCCTCCACCTCTTTCCCCTCTCTCTCCTAGTCCAACAAGGAAAAGGGGGGAGTCCTACTCCCGGTAGGAGTAGGACTCCTCCTAGCGCGCCCCTCTCTAGGCCGTCCGCACCCCCCTTGCTCCTTTATATACGGGGGCACCCCATAGACACAACAATTGATCGTTTGATCTTTTAGCCGGGTGCGGTGCCCCCCTCCACCATAATCCACCTTAATAATACTATAGCGGTGCTTACGCGAAGCCCTGTGTCGGTGTCAAAACCGGCGGATCTCGGGTAGGGGGTCCCAACTGTGCGTCTAGGCCGGATGGTAACAGGAGGCAAGGGACACAAAGTTTTACCCAGGTTCGGGCCCTCTCGATGGAGGTAAAACCCTACGTCCTGCTTGATTAATATTGATGATATGGGTAGTACAAGAGTAGATCTACCACGAGATCAGAGAGGCTAAACCCTAGAAGCTAGCCTATGGTATGATTGTTGATGCGTATGTTGTCCTACGGACTAAAACCCCCCGGTTTATATAGACACCGGATAGGGTTAGGGTTACATAGAGTCGGTTACAATGGTAGGAGATCTGAACATCCGTATCGACAAGCTTGCCTTCCACGCCAAGGAAAGTCCCTTCCGGACACGGGACGGAGTCTTCAATCTTGTATCTTCATAGTCCAGGAGTCCGGCTGAAGGTATAATTTGGCTATCCGAACACCCCCTAATCCAGGACTCCCTCAGTAGCCCCTGAACCAGGCTTCAATGACGACGAGTCTGGCGCGCAAATTGTCTTCGGCATTGCAAGGCGGGTTCCTCCTCCATGTACTTCATAGAAGATTTTGAACACAAAGATAGTGTCCGGCTCTGCAAAATAAGTTTCTACATATTGCCATAGAGAGAATAATATTTACACAAATCTAATCTGCTGACATATTCCGTAGTGTGACATCACACCACGGCCAAGCTTTTATTAGAACCGTTTTACTGTCCCATCTTAGCGCGTTATGCGAGGCGGTCTCCTTGGCACGTCTTGTTAAAGCAGAGATCGTGTCCCCTTATTCCGGGATTTTCATCAATATGGGCGTGGGTAACCCAACCGCGCCATTGATTACGGCGCTTGGAGATAAGCAAGTTTTACCAGGCTGGTGGGGACACGTTGTTGCGTCCACCCATATAAGGGGATAAGGATCCACCTTTTCACCCACACCTTCTTCCTCCTTTGCCTATCCATTCTTGCGCACTCGAGCTCCAGTGCCCAAGTCTGCACTACCACCTCAACCTTCTCCAGTCATGTCCGGAGCGGGAGGCAAGTGGATGGTCTCCTCCGTCACGGAGGGACACATCAAAAAGCTGAGGAAGGCCGGACATCTGGCCAGCGATATTGTGCACCGGCTTCCCGAAAAGGGGCAGCTCATCCCCACTCCTAGGCCCCATGAGAGGGTGGTATTCCTCCCCCATTTTCTTCACGGACTGGGCTTCCCTCTGCATCCATTTGTCCGGGGGCTCATGTTCTACTACGGCCTGGATTTCCATGATCTGGCCCCGAACTTCGTCCTCAACATCTCGGCGTTCATCGTCGTGTGCGAGGCGTTCCTCCGCATCCACCCCCATTTTGGCCTATGGCTTAAGACTTTCAACGTCAAGCCGAAGGTGGTGTGCGGCAGCCAGGCGGAGTGCGGCGGTGCCATGGTTGGCAAGATGGCCAACGTCCTGTGGCTCGAGGGCTCCTTTGTGGAGACCCTGAAGGGGTGGCAATCGGGGTGGTTTTACATCACTGAGTCGTGCGACCCCGAATGGGTCGCAGGCCCCGAGTTTCGGTTTGGACCCCCTACGCGGCCCACCTCCTGGAAGGAGACCGGCCTGTCGTGGGGTAAAAAAGGAGAGCTGACCAGACTCCAAACATGCGTCCAAACCCTGGTGAATAAGAAGCTCAAACTTGTCAACATAGTCCAGGTTATGCTCATCCGCCTGATCCTCCCGTGTCAACGACGGGCCTTCAATCTATGGGAGTTCGACCCGGCGCAGCATCAAACTCTAAACAGGCTCTTTGACACGACGTACGAAGATGCCTGGAGGATGCTTTTCAAGGGCGCTGAGGCTCCTGCATCCGCTACCGAGGATCGCGGATTCAGTGCGCAGCGTCACGCGCTCGCGGTAAGCTGTTTTTCCTTTTACAGGTTATCAGTTTTACATAGTTTGATTCTATGCGGGATCTAAGCTCCCTTTCCTCTGACAGGATTGGCAGGTGACGTCCGGACAGATCAACTGTCCGGCTCCTTTGCCCGAAGGCCCAGCGGACGCTCACCTGGCGAAGCTGCTGGTTCCGTCACCGTATATGGTGCCGGAGAAGAGGGTCAAGAAGAAGGCCATGGGGACTCGAAAGAGTGCCCGACGCCCGGAGGTGTCGGATTCACCATCCGACGAATCCGAGGCGCACTCCTCCCATGAAGACGAGGAGGAGGAAGAAGAGACCCCTCCCCCTCCAGCGGGGGAAGGGAAGAAAAGGAAGGGCGCCCTCTCTGAGGAGGCCGGAGGGTCCAAGAAGGGGAAAACCCTTCCTCCGGACTACTTCGCCGACGCCGACGACGGCGGAGATGAGTGGCAGCCCAGGGCCAAGCCCCTGGCAAAATCGTAAGTATCCGGATACCGGAGTAATTCATAGGATCCATTTATTGCACAGCTTTCCCTTATGTCGAATATGCTTATGCAGCCCACCCAAAGACCGGCTCGACGCGTCTTCGAGCGGCTCATTGGACTCGTCGGAGGTGAACTCGCTTCCGACGGCTTCCTCCCCCCGCCCTACGGACGGCACCGAGGTGTTGTCCCAACAGGTTCCCATCAGGGAGGAGGTGGTCCCGGAGGCGCCGCAAGGCGACCTCCCGGACTCCAGGAGTAAAGGGGATGAAACCCCCCAGGGATCCAAGTCCGGCCCTAGGCTGGACACCGCTCCGGAATCTTCAAAGGTTCCAGAGTCCGGTGGGGGACCTCCTTCCAAGAGGAGCAAGCCCGCCGTGCCGGTGACCTCCATCCAACCGGAGGCGCTGGACAATATGTTGGAGGCGCTCCAAGGTGCCTCCATCGACGAGGGGCACCGCACTATTATGAGTGCGGTGATCCAGAAGGTTCAGTCCGCCAAGAGCGGACTGACTGAAGCTTGTACAAGCCTTTTAACAGGCTTTGAGGTAAGTAAAGAATGCGTAAATAATAGTACCGCATAGACAGTAGCCCCTGATGCTCTGTTTGGCGTTCGGGAAGAAAATCCGAACAGAGGATCAAATAGAATTCGCAGGAGTCTAACAAAAATGAGTCAATATGCATGTGCAGGCTACCCTGCTTGCGTCCGCCGCACTGACTGCGGAAGTGGACACGCTAAAGCAGGACCTCGAAAGGTCCGACAAAGAGCTCGAGCGTGCCAAGAAGCAGCTCGAGGACAATGAAGGTAAGAAATACCTTGTTAAAAGTATATATATAAAAAAGGTGCAATTGCGAAAAATGACAGGATTATCATGGCTATTGTAGGGGCCACGTCTGAGGTGGCGACCCTTAAGCAAGCGCTGGACGAGGCCGAGAAGCATTCGGCCTTGGAGCGCACCGAGTGGGAGAAGTATGAGGCCGAGGTTGGCAAGGTGCGGCAAGAGCTCCAGGCTCTCATGGAAAAACATGAGAGTTTGGAGCGTGACTCGAAGACGCAAGCGTCCGAGCTTGCGGTGGCTATTGAAAGTGCCAAATCTGCCAAGGCCGAGTCCCAGAAGACCCTCCAGGAGTTGGATGTGGTGAAGAAGACAGCGGCGGGTAAGGAATTCTTTATGCAGAGTAAACACATAAACGTGAGTTACTTGATACTTACCCGAATCCGGAGCTCTCCAGGAGCATTCGCAGATCTCCCTCGGAGTGTGTCCGATGCCGCCGCGTTCTATCGAGCCGAGGAGGGCAGCTCGACGGAGAAGGTGTTCTGGTCTTAGTACGCTGAGGCCGGACACCCCGTGCCCCCGAGCGACCAGTTGAAGCAACTGGTCGAGCTCCACAAGGCGGCCGAACAGGCCATGAAGGGCCTCATAGTTCGGCTGTGGCCTGGAGAGGCTCTGCCTAGGAGCTATTTCAGGCTGGGGCGGCGGCTGGTGGAGGCCTGTCCGAGGCTTGAAGACATCAAGTGCTCCGTCTGCATTGAAGGTGCCCGTAGGGCCCTTGCCTGTGCTAAGGTCCACTGGGGCAAGCTGGATGCGGAGAAGCTTGTGAAGGACGGGCCACCGCCGGGGAAAGAGCATCGCAAGCCCGAGAATTTTTATAAGGATGTTCTGAAGGGTGCCCGCCTTGTTGCGGATGAATGTACCAAGGATGTATTTTTTGAGTAAAACCCGCTCGTGTTATCCTGTGCGCTGAAAACTTGTTCATATGCGCTAAGCAATGCTGCTTGAATTTAAAATATTACCTTCTGTGCGGCTGTTTATCAATACTGAGAGATGGCGAGTCGTCGGCTTCTGCCCCCTTGCCGCTAGTGCTGGGGTGTTCGGGGATAAACCTGGGCGCTCTTTTTCCCATATTTGGGTCCTTCGAGGGAGGCGCTCAACCCAACGAACGAGGCAATCGGACTATAATGCGTGAACACTCTCACTTAGCCATAGAATTCTATAATTTTAAATTTCAGCGAAGCCCCTAGTATTCGGAAGACCGAGTTCGGGGCGCTATCCACGCCTTGGCCGGACAGAGCCGACTCCTCTCCCTAAGCGGCATAAGTCTTTAAGGACTCGAAAAGACCTCTCGAACAGCGACCAGCTCTCGCCTCATCATGACGGTCAGTTTTAGCTTTCTCCACTGAGGTGCTCGACCCAGCTCAACCAGGGCACAATCACAGTGGTTCTCCTAGTGCTACCTTAGCTGATATAGGGAAACGTAAGGCACCAAAACATAGGAGCCGGGCAAACCCAACTATTGACCCAAGACATGATTCGGAGCCGATGCATATAATGCTATAAGTTTGGGGTGCCACACTTGTTAAAGTGTTCGGAATTCTCACACCATGTTGAGGGGTACTGAAGCCCCTGGCGTATTTTGGCCGTACCAAAGTGTACGGGTGCAACATGTCGTTAAGGAACATATATATATATATATAAAGGTAATGCAAAAAATAGACAAAAGCTATGCATTGTATATTAAAATAGCTGCGATCAAAGCAGAACGATACAAGTAATGCGATAAACGAAAAGTTGGACTATTTAACATGTCTGCTCCAGGGGCAAGCTGCGGAATAGTATGCGAAACAGGTATACTGCTCGTGATAGAGACCACCTGGGATTTCCGTAATGTGGCATGGCTTGTCTGCTTCCCTGGTCCTTGCATCGTTTGTGCGGCAATTGAACTGCCGAACAAGCCTTCCGAAGAGTAGAGTCCTGGAAGTAAGAGAAAAGTAAAAAATCGGCAGCCCCTGGTGCGTTTTAAGCCGTGTTTTGGGCGTGCCGTGATGGTGCCCCTCCCCCTATGCCCATGGTATTTCCAGAGCGTAGTTATGGACGCGAAGTACTGGCGTCGCCTTTTTGCGAGGGTTGGGGTTGGGGCCGCATTGCTACGCCTGCTCGGAACGTGCCAGGCGGTCTTGTTGTAGGTTACTCCGGGCGCGCTTGACGGTGTCTGGACATTTAATGGCCGGACTGGAGAACTGCCTGGAGAGGCTGCTTTGTACTTCCGCTGCAAGGGCCGCCGTGTGCTCCTCCGTTCGGAGGGAGCGTTCAGTGTTTCCATTGACCGTAATTACTCCACGAGGGCCTGGCATCTTGAGCTTAAGGTATGCGTAGTGCGGTACCGCATTGAATTTGGCGAATGCGGTTCTCCCGAGCAGTGCGTGATAGCCACTGCGAAACGGGACTATGTCGAAGATTAACTCCTCGCTTCGGAAATTATCCGGAGATCCGAAGACCACTTCAAGTGTGACTGAGCCTGTGCAGTTGGCCTCTACACCTAGTATTACGCCTTTAAAGGTCGTTTTGGTGGGCTTAATCCTCGAGGGATCTATGCCCATTTTCCGCACTGTATCCTGGTAAAGCAGGTTCAGGATGCTGTCGCCGTCCATAAGGACTCTAGTGAGATGAAATCCGTCAATAATTGGGTCTAGAACCAATGCGGCGAATCTTCCATGACGGATGCTAGTGGGATGGTCCCTTAGATCAAAGGTAATTGGGCAGGTGGACCATGGGTTGAACTTTGGGGCGACTGGCTCTACCGCGTATACGTCCCTTAACGCACGCTTCCGCTCCCTTTTTGGGACATGGGTTGCGTATATCATGTTCACCGTCCGCACTTATGGGGGAAAACCCTTCTGTCCATTATTGTTTGGCGGCCGGGGCTCCTCGTCGTCATCTCTATGCAGCCCCTTGTCTTCATTGTCGGCGCTTAGCTTGCCTGCATGCTTGAACACCCAACAATCCCTGTTGGTGTGATTGGCCGGCTTTTCGGGGGTGCCATGTATTTGGCACAAGCGGTCGAGTATTCGGTCCAAGCTGGACGGGCCCCTAGGATTCCTTTTGAATGGCTTCTTCCGCTGACCGGATTTAGAGCCTCTGAATCCGGCATTAACTGCTGTATCCTCAGTATTGTCGCCGTTAATGTGGTGCTTCTGCTTGTTGCGACGCGACCTGCCACTAATGTCCCTGGTGAGTGCTGCCATAGATTTCGGCTTTTCCTGTCTGAGGTGCCGGGCCAGCCACTCGTCATGGATATTGTGCTTGAAGGCTGCTAGGGCTTCAGCGTCCGGACAGTCGACTATTTGATTTTTCTTTGTTAGGAACCATGTCCAGAATTGTCTGGCCGATTCCTCTGGCTGCTGGATTACGTGACTTAGGTCATCAGCGTCTGGGGGTCGCACATAAGTGCCCTGGAAATTGTCGAGGAATGCGGCTTCCAGGTCCTCCCAACAACTGATTGGCCATGTTGGCAAGCTGTTGAGCCAATGCCGAGTTGGTCCTTTAAGCTTGAGTGGGAGGTATTTGATGGCGTGAAAATCGTCGCCGCGGCCATGTGGATATGAAGGAGATAATCCTCGATCCATACCGCAGGGTCTGTTGTGCCATCATATGATTCGATGTTTATGGGTTTGAAACCCTCGGGGATTTGATGATCCATTATTTCGTATGTAAAGAACAGTGGGTGTGTGGCGCCTCTATACTGGGCGCTATCATGACGTAGCTCCAATGAGCTTTGTCTACTGTGTTCGGCCCTGCCAAATATGTGGCCGGCGTGACGTTTACCGTCTCGAGCCGTGGGGTGCCCACGTGATCCGTAGATCGAACGTGTTTGCCTTTCCTTGTCCTCCAACATGTCTCGTAAGTCCGGCGCATGTTCCCGTGCCTTGGTACAGGGTGCGGCTTGAGTGGAGGGCCGGGAGTCCTCTCTGTCGCGGCCACGAGGTGGCCGTTCGGCCGCATCAAGTGCTTCCTCCTCTAATTGGGGTAGCAACCTGCGCTTTGGGTAACTCTTGGAGGGGCGTTCGAGTTTATGCTCTTCGGCCGCAAGGACTTCGGTCCATCTGTCAACCAGAAAATCTTGATCAGCTCGGAGCTGTTGCTGTTTTTTCTTGAGGCTTCTTGCCGTGGCCATAAGCCTGCATTGGAAACGCTTTTGCTCAACAGGATCCTCTGGCACGACGAATTCTTCGTCGTCGAGGCTTGCCTCGTCTTCGGAGGGAGGCATATAGTTATCGTCCTCAACCTCTCTGTCTGCCGCTCTCTCATGAGGGCTGGTTTCTCCATCCTCCTGTGCTAAACCTTGCTGGAGGGGGTTTTCTTCGAAACTCTTCGGAGTATTATTATCTCCCGTGTTGGAATCACCGTTTTTGTGCTGGCAGGATTTTGAGCGGCGCCGCTGATGTCGGCGCTTAGGCTGTTTCTTGGAGGGGTCATCCTCCGCTGTTCCATCGCCCTCTCCCTCTTTTGGGGTGTCCACCATGTATATGTCATATGACGAGGTGGCTTTCCAGGGCCTAGTAGGCACTGGCTCTTCATCATCTCCTTCATCGGCGTCCATACCATCGATGTCTTCGGATTCGAAGTCGAGCATGTCGGTTAAGTCGTCAACAGTGGCTACAAAGTGGGTGGTGGGTGGGTTTTGAATTTCTTCATCGTCCGTACCCCAACCTTACTGACCGTAGTCCGGCCAGGGCTCTCCTGATAAAGAGAGAGACTTCAGTGACTTCAGGATATCGCCAAAAGGCGAGTGCTGAAAGATGTCTGCGGCAGTGAACTTCATGATCGGCGCCCAATCGGATTCGACTGGCAGGGGCGCGGAGGGTTCGGAGTCCGGAGAGGAGTCCGGCTCCTTGGAGTCACGAGCCTCGCAGAGTACGGGGCTGGTGTTCAGCTCAATCGCTGTTTGGATCGCAGCCCCCGAGGTGGTGTCCAACCGCCCATCCTCGACCGGCGCGGTCGGCTCCGAACTAAGGGTCGGAGCCGATGCGGGTGCGGCCTCCAGGGCACTGGTCGGCGGCAGAGCTATATCATGCTCGTCGTGACAGTGCGGCGCGCTCGACAGTGGTTCGAATCCGTCGAGGATCAAGTCCCCGCGGATGTCAGCCGTGTAGTTTAAACTTCCAAACCTGACCTGACGGCTAGGGGCGTAGCTTTTGATCTGCTCTAGATGGCCAAGTGAATTGGCCCGCAGTGCGAAGCCGCCAAAGACGAAGATCTGTCCGGGGAGGAAGGTCTCACCCTGGACTGCATCGCCATTGATGATCGTAGGAGCCATCGGGCCTGACGGCGACGGCACAGAGGAACTCTCAATGAAAGCACCAATGTCGGTGTCAAAATCGGCGGATCTCGGGTAGGGGGTCCCGAACTGTGCGTCTAGGCCGGATGGTAACAGGAGGCAAGGGACACGAAGTTTTACCCAGGTTCGGGCCCTCTCGATGGAGGTAAAACCCTATGTCCTGCTTGATTAATATTGATGATATGGGTAGTACAAGAGTAGATCTACCACGAGATCAGAGAGGCTAAACCCTAGAAGCTAGCCTATCGTATGATTGTTGATGTGTATGTTATCCTACGGACTAAAACCCCCGGTTTATATAGACACCGGATAGGGTTAGGGTTACATAGAGTCGGTTACAATGGTAGGAGATCTGAACATCCGTATCGACAAGCTTGCCTTCCACGCCAAGGAAAGCCCCTTCCGGACACGGGACAGAGTCTTCAATCTTGTATCTTCATAGTCCAGGAGTCTGGCTGAAGGTATAATTCGGCTATCCGAACACCCCCTAATCCAAGACTCCCTCACCCTGCGTCGGTAGAACATCATCATCATCACCACGCCGTCGTGCTGACGAAACTCCCCCTCAACATTCGGCTGGATCGGAGTTCGAGGGACGTCATCGGGCTGAACGTGTGCTGAACTCGGAGGTGTCGTACGTTCGGTACTTGATCGGTCGGATCATGAAGACGTACGACTACATCAACCGGGTTGTGCTAACACTTCCGCTTTCGGTGTACGAGGGTATGTCGACAACACTCTCCCCTCTTGTTGCTATACATCACCATGATCTTACGTGTGCATAGGAAATTTTTGAAATTAGTACGTTCCCCAACAGTGGCATCTGAGCCAGGTTTTATGCGTAGATATCATATGCATGAGTAGAACACAAGTGAGTTGTGGGCGATATAAGTCATACTGCTTACTAGCATGTCATACTTTGGTTCGGCGGTATTGTTGGATGAAGCGGCCCGGACCGACATTACGCGTACGCTTACGCGAGACTGGTTCTACCGACGTGCTTTGCACACAGGTGGCTGGCGGGTGTCAGTTTCTCCAACTTTAGTTGAACCGAGTGTGGCTACGCCCGGTCCTTGAGAAGGTTAAAACAACACTAACTTGACGAACTATCATTGTGGTTTTGATGCGTAGGTAAGAACGGTTCTTTCTCAGCCCGTAGCAGCCACGTAAAACTTGCAACAACAAAGTAGATGACGTCTAACTTGTTATTGCAGGGCATGTTGTGATGTGATATGGTCAAGATGTGATGAGATATAAGTTTTTGTATAATATGATCATGTTTTGTTGAAGTTATCGGCAACTGGCAGAAGCCTTATGGTTGTCTCTTTATTGCATAAGATGCAAGCGCCAAATAATTGCTTTACTTTATCGTTATGCGATAGCAATAGTTGCAAGAGAAATAGTTGGCTAGACGACCATGTGATGAAACATTGATATAGATCAAGATGATGGAGATCGTGGTGTCATGCCGGTGGCGATCGAAATCATGACGATGTTTTGGAGATGGAGATCAAAGGCACAAGATGATGATGGCCATATCATGTCACATATTTTGATTGCATGTGATGTTTATCTTTTATACATCTTATTTTGCTTAGTTCGACGGTAGCTTTATAAGATGATCTCTCACTAATTATCAAGGTACAAGTGTTCTCCCTGAGTACGCACCGTTGCGAAAGTTCTTCGTGCTGAGACACCACGTGATCAACGGGTGTGATAGGCTCTATGTTCAAATACAACGGGTGCAAAACAGTTGCACACGCAGAATACTCAGGTTAAACTTGACGAGCCTAGCATATTACAAATATGGCCTCGGAACACTGAGACCGAAAGGTCGAGCGTGAATCATATAGTAGATATGATCAACATAGTGATGTTCACCATTGAAACTACTCCATCTCATGTGATGATCGGACATGGTTTAGTTGGTATGGATCACGTGATCACTTACAGAATTAGAGGGATGTCTATCTAAGTGGGAGTTCTTAAGTAATATGATTAATTGAACTTAAATTTATCATGAACTTAGTCCTGGTAGTATTAGCATATCTATGTTGTAGATCAATAGATCACGTTTAGCTCCCCTATTTTATTTTTGATATGTTCCTAGAGAAAACTAAGTTGAAAGATGTTAGTAGCAATGATGCGGATTGGATCCATGATCTGAGGTTTACCCTCATTGTTGCACAGAAGAATTATGTCCTTGATGCACCTCTAGGTGACATACCTATTACAGGAGCAGATGCTGACATTATGAACGTTTGGCTAGCTCAATATGATGACTACTTGATAGTTTAGTGCACCATGCTTAACGGCTTAGAATCGGGGCTTCAAAGTCATTTTGAATGTCATGGAGCATATAAGATGTTCCAAGAGTTGAAATTGGTATTTCATACTCATGCCCCTGTCGAGAGGTATGAGACCTCTGACAATACTTTGCCTACAAGATGGAGGAGAATAGCTCAGATTGTCTGAGTACTACAATTGCTTGAATCAAGTGGGAGTTAATCTTCCAGATAAGAGAGTAATTGACAAAGTTCTCTAGTCACTATCACTGAGTTACTAGAACTTAGTGATGAAATATAATATGCAAGTGATGACAAAAGTAACTCCCAAGCTCTTCGTGGTGCTGAAATCAACGAAGGTAGAAATCAAGAAAAGCATCAAGTGTTGATGGTTGACAAAGACCACTAGTTTCAAGAAAAGGGCAAAGGTAAGAAGGGGAACTTCAAGAAGAACGACAAGCAAGTTGCTGCTCAAGTGAAGAAGCCCAAGTCTGGACCTAAGCCTGAGACTGAGTGCTTCTACTGCAAAGTGACTGGTCACTAGAAGCGGAACTGCCCCAAGTATTTGGCGGATAAGAAGGATGGCGAGGTGAACAAAGGTATATTGGATATACATGTTATTGATGTGTACTTTACTAGTGTTTATAGCAACCCCTCGGTATTTGATACTAGTTCAGTTGCTAAGAATAGTAACTCGAAACGGGAGTTGCAGAATGAACAGGGACTAGTTAAGGGTGAAGTGACGATGTGTATTGGAAATGGTTCCAAGATTGATATGATCATCATTGCACACTCCCTATACTTTCGGGATTAGTGTTAAACCTAAAATAAATGTTATTTAGTGTTTGCGTTGAGCATGAATATGATTGGATCATGTTTATTGCAATACAGTTATTCATGTAAGTTAAAGAATAATTGTTGTTCTATTTACATGAATAAAACCTTCTATGCTCATACACCCAATGAAAATGGTTTGTTGGATCTCGATCGTGGTGATACACATTTTCATAATATTGAAGCCAAAATATGCAAAGTTAATAATGATAGTGCAAATTATTTGTGGCACTGCCGTTTAGGTCATATCGGTATAAAGCGCATGAAGAAACTCCATACTGATGGACTTTTGGAACCACTTGATTATGAATCACTTGGTGAGGGAGTCCTGGATTAGGGGGTGTTTGGGTAGCCGGACTATACCTTCAGCCGGACTCCTGGACTATGAAGATGCAAGATTGAAGACTTCGTCCCGTGTCCGGATGGGACTTTCCTTGGCGTGGAAGGCAAGCTTGGTGATGCGGATATTCAAGATCTCCTACCATTGTAACCGACTTTATGTAAGCCTAACCCTATCCGGTGTCTATATAAACCGGAGGGTTGTAGTCCGTAGGCAATAAACTCCATACACAACAATCATACCATAGGCTAGCTTCTAGGGTTTAGCCTCCATGATCTCGTGGTAGATCTACTCTTGTACTACCCATATCATCAATATTAATCAAGCAGGAGTAGGGTATTACCTCCATCGAGAGGGCCCGAACCTGGGTAAAAAACATCTTGTCCCTTGTCTCCTGTTACCATCTGGCCTTGACGCACAGTTCGGGACCCCCTACCCGAGATCTGCCGGTTTTGACACCGACATTGGTGCTTTCATTGAGGGTTCCTCTGTGTCGTCGCCTTTAGGCCCGATGGCGCCTTTGATCATCAACAACGATACGGTCCAGGGTGAGACATTTCTCCCCGGACAGATCTTCGTCTTCAGCGGCTTCGCTCTGTGGGCCAATTCACTCGGCCACCTGGAGCAGATAGAAAGCTACGCCCCTGGCCATCAGGTCAGGTTTGGAAGCCTAAACTACATGGCTGACATCCACGGGGACTTGATCTTCGACGGATTCGAGCCACAGCCAAGCGCGCCGCACTATCTCGATGGGCATGATATAGCTCTGCCGCCGAACATCGCCTTGGAGGCCGCATACGCATCGGTTTCGACCATTGATTCGGAGCATACTGCGCCGATCGAGGATCAGCGGTTAGACACTACCTCAGGGGCTGCGATCTCAGAGGCGATCGAGCCGAACTCCAGCCCCGTATTCCGCATGGCCCGTGACTCCGAGGATCCGGACTCCTCCCCGGACTCCGAACCCCCCGCGCCCCTGCCAATCGAATCCAATTGGGCGCCCTTAATGGAGTTCACCGCCACAGACATCTTTCAGCATTCGCCTTTTGGCGACATCCTGAACTCTCTTAAGTCTCTCTCTTTATCAGGAGAGCCCTGGCCAGACTACGGTCAGCGAGGGTGGGATATGGACGAGCTTGATCGGCTTGTTCACCAGGGACTGGATGCATGTCTGCAGTTCGGTCACCTCTTTTTCGTCACCCCACGACAGGCCCGTCTCTTTCCAGGACATAAGCCGTGTGGCAGGTCTGGATTGGAACTCAGGGGTTGCGATTCATTTCGGATCGCGTGGCTCGGTGATGTAAAATCACCATGATTGCCACCCCTTCAGGGTCTCCACGAAGGAGCTCTCGAGCCATAGGACGTTGGCCATCTTGCCCGCCATGGCGCCTCCGCATTCCGCCTGGCTGCCGCGCACCACCTTGTGCTTGACGTTGAAGGTCTTGAGCCAGAGGCCGAAATGGGGGCGGATGCGGAGGAAGGCCTCGCACACGACGATAAACGCCAAGATGTTGAGGACGAAGTTCGGGGCCAGATCGTGGAAATCCAGTCCATAGTAAAACATGAGCCCCTGGACAAATGGGTGGAGTGGAAAACCCAGTCCGCGGAGGAAGTGGGAAGGAATACTACCCTCTCATGGGGCCTTGGGGTGGGGAGAAGCTGGCCCTCCTCGGGAAGCCGGTGCGCGATGTCTTTGGGCAAGTATCCGGCCTTCCTTAGCTTTTTTACATGGCCCTCCATGACGGAGGAGACCATCCACTTGCCTCCCGCTCCGGACATTGCTGGAGAAGGTTGAGGTGGGAAGTGCGGGCTTGGGCGCTGGAGCTCGGGTGCGCAGGAGATGGATAGGCAAAAGAGGAAGAAGGCGTAGGTAAAAGGGTGGATCCTTATCCCCTTATATGGGTGGATGCGGTTGTGCGTCCCCACCATCCTAGTAAAACTCGCTTGCCTCCCAAGCGCCGTAATAAATGGCGCGGTTGGGTTACCCACGTCCGTATTGATGAGAATCCCATAAAAGGGGGGCACACGATCTCTTCTTTGACAAGACGTGCCAAGGAAACCGCCTCGCAAAACATGCTGAGGTGGAAAAGTAAAAACGATTCGAGTAAAGGACTTGGCCGTAGTGTGATGACGCACTGCGGAATACGTCAGCAGATTTGATTTGTGTCAATATTATTCTCTCTATGGCAATATGTGGAAACTTATTTTGCAGAGCCGGACACTACTCTTGGTGTTTACAATCTTCTACGAAGGACTTGGAGGAGGAACCCGCCTTGCAATGCCGAAGACAATTTGCGCGCCGGACTCGTCGTCATTGAAGCCTGGTTCAGGGGCTACTGAGGGAGTCCTGGATTAGGGGGTGTTCGGGTAGCCGGACTATACCTTCAGCCGGACTCCTGGACTATGAAGATGCAAGACTGAAGACTTCGTCCCGTGTCCAGATGGGACTTTCCTTGGCGTGGAAGGCAAGCTTGGCGATGCGGATATTCAGGATCTCCTACCATTGTAACCGACTTTATGTAACCCTAACCCTATCCGGTGTCTATATAAACCGGAGGGTTGTAGTCCGTAGGCAATAAACTCCATACACAACAATCATACCATAGGCTAGCTTCTAGGGTTTAGCCTCCATGATCTCGTGGTAGATATACTCTTGTACTACCCATATCATCAATATTAATCAAGCAGGAGTAGGGTATTACCTCCATCGAGAGGGCCTGAACCTGGGTAAAAAACATCTTGTCCCTTGTCTCTTGTTACCATCTGGCCTTGATGCACAGTTCGGGACCCCCTACCCGAGATCTGCCGGTTTTGACACCGACACTTGGTATTTGCGAACCGTGCCTCATGGGCCAAATGACTAAAACGCCGTTCTCCGGAACTATGGAGCGGGCAACAGATTTGTTGATAATCATACATACAGATGTGTGTGGTCCGATGAGTATTGAGGCTCACAACGGGTATCATTATTTTCTGATCTTCACAGATGATTTGAGCAGATATGAGTATATCTACTCGATGAAACACAAGTCTGAAACATTTGAAAAGTTCAAATAATTTCAGAGTGAAGTGGAGAATCATTGTAACAAAAATAAAATTTTCTACGATATGATCACAGAAGAAAAATATTTGAGTTACGAGTTTGGCCTTCAGTTAAAACAATGTGAAATAGTTTCACTACTCACGCCACCTGGAACACCACAGTGTAATGGTGTGTCCGAACGTCGTAACCGTACTTTATTAGATATGGTGCGATCTATGATGTCTCTTACCAATTTACCACTATCATTTTGGGGTTATGCATTAGAGACAGCTACATTCACGTTAAATAGGGCACCATCTAAATCCGTTGAGATGACACCGTATGAACCGTGGTTTGGCAAGAAACCAAAGTTGTTGTTTCTTAAAGTTTGGGGTTGCGATGCTTATGTGAAAAAGTTTCATCTTGATAAGCTCAAACCCAAGTCGGAGAAGTGCATCTTCATAGAATACCCAAAAGTAACTGTTGGGTACACCTTCTATCACTTATCCGAAGGCAAGATATTTGTTGCTGAAAATGGATCCTTTCTAGAGAAGGAGTTTCTCTCGAAAGAAGTGAGTGGGAAGAAAGTAAAACTTGATGAGGTAAATGTACCTGCTCCCTTATTGGAAAGTAGTTCATCACAGAAATCTGTTCCTGTGACTACTACACCAATTAGTAAGGAAGCTAATGATGATGATCATGTAACTTCAGATCAAGTTACTACCGAACCTCGTAGGTAAACCAGAGTGAGATTCGCACCAGAGTGGTACGATAATCCTGTTCTGGAGGTCATGTTACTTGACCATGATGAACCTACAAACTATGAGGTAGGGATGATGAGCCTAGATTCTGCGAAATGGCTTGAGGCCATGAAATCTGAGATGAGATCCATGTATAAGAACAAAGTATGGACTTTGATTGACTTGCCCAAAGATCAGTGAGCCATTGAGATTTAATGGATCTTCAAGAGGAAAACGGACACTGATAGTAGTGTTACTATCTACAAAGCTCGAATTGTCGCAAAAATGTTTTCGACAAGTTCAAAGTGTTGACTACGATGAGATTTTCTCACTCGTAGAGATGCTTAAGTCTGTCCGAATCATGTTAGCAATTGCCACATTTGATGAAATCTGGCAAATAGATATCAAAACTACATTCCTAAATGGATTTCTGGAAGAAGAGTTGTATATGATGCAACCAGGAGATTTTAACGATCCAAAGGGTGCTAACAAAATGTGAAAGCTCCAGCGATCCATCTATGGACTGGTGCAAGCATCTCGGAGTTGGAATATACGCTTTGATGAGTTGATCAAAGCATATAGTTTTATAAAGACTTGCGGTGAAGCCTGTATTTACAAGAAAGTGAGTGGGAACACTACAACATTTCTGATAAGTATATGTGAATGACATATTGTTGATCGGAGATAATGTAGAATTATTCTGCAAAGCATAAAGGAGTGTTTGAAAGGAGTTTTTCAAAGAAAGACCTCAGTGAAGTTGCTTACATATTGAGCATCAAGATCTATATAGATTGATCAAGACGCTTGATAAGTTTTTCAATGATTACATACCTTGACAAGATTTTGAATTATTTCAAAATGGAACAGTGAAAGAAAGAGTTCTTGCCTGTGTTGCAAGGTGTGAAGTTGAGTAAGACTCAAAGCCCGACCACGGCAGAAGATAGAAGCGGATGAAAGTCATTCCCTATGCCTCAGCCATAGGTTCTATAAAGTATGCCATGCTATGTACCAGATCTATTGTATACCCTACATGTGTTTGGCAAGGGAGTACAATAGTGATCTAGGAGTAGATCACTGGACAGCGGTCAAACTTATCCTTAGTGGAACATGGATATGTTTCTCGATTATGGAGGTGATAAAAGGTTCATCGTAAAGGGTTACGTCTATGCAAGTTTTAACACTGATCCATATGACTCTAAGTCTCAATCTAGATACAAATTGAAATTGGGAGCAATTAGCTAAAGTAGCTCCGTGTAGAGCATTGTAGACATAGAAATTTGCAAAATACATAACGGATTTGAATGTGAAAGACCCGTTGACTAAGATTCTCTCACAAGCAAAACATGATCACACCTTAGTATTCTTTGGGTGTTAATCACATAGCGATGTGAACTAGATTACTGAATCTAGTAAACCCTTTGGTTGTTGGTCACATGGCGATGTGAACTATGGGTGTTAATCACATGATGATGTAAACTATCGATGTTAATCACATGGTGATGTGATCTATATTATTGACTCTAGTGCAAGTGGGAGACTGAAGGAAATATGCCCTAGAGGCAATAATAAAGTTATTATTTCCTTATTTCATGATAAATGTTTATTATTCATGCTAGAATTGTATTAACCGAAAACATAATACATGTGCGAATGCATAGACAAACAGAGTGTCACTAGTATGCCTCTACTTGACTAGCTCGTTAATCGAAGATGGTTGAGTTTCCTAGCCATGGACATGAGTTTTCATTTGATTAACTGGATCATATCATTAGGGGATTGATGTGATTGACTTGACCCATTCCGTTAGCTTAGCACTTGATCATTTAGTTTGTGGCTATTGCTTTCTTCATGACTTATACATGTTCCTATGACTATGTGATTATACAAATCCCATTTACCGGAGGAACACTTTGTGTGCTACCAAACGTCACAACGTAACTAGGTGATTATAAAGGTGCTCTATAGGTGTCTCCAAAGGTACTTGTTGGGTCGGCGTATTTCGAGATTAGGATTTGTCACTCCGATTGTCGGAGAGGTATCTCTGGGCCCACTCGGTAATGCACATCACTATAAGCCTTGCAAGCATTGCAACTAATGAGTTAGTTGCGGGATGATGTATTATGGAACGAGTAAAGAGACTTGCTGGTAACATGATTGAAACTAGGTATTGAGATACCGACGACCGAATCTCGGACAAGTAACATACCGATGACAAAGGGAACAACGTATGTTGTTATGCGTTCTGACCGATAAATATCTTCGTAGAATATGTGGGAGCCAATATGAACATCCAGGTTCCGCTATTGGTTATTGACCGGAGATGTGTCTCGGTCATGTCTACATAGTTCTCGAACCCGTAGGGTCCGCACGCTTAACGTTTCGATGATAGTTATATTATGAGTTTATATGTTTTGATGTACCGAAGGTTGTTCGGAGTCCTGGATGTGATCACGGACATGACGAGGAGTCTCAAAATGGTCGAGACATGAAGATTGATATATTGGAAGCCTATGTTTGGATATCGGAAGTGTTCTGTGTGAAATCGGGATTTTACCGGAGTATCGGGAGGTTACCGGAACCCCCCGGGGACTTAATGGGCCTTAGTGGACCTTGGTGGAAAGAGAGGAGAGGCGGCCAGGGCATGGGCCGTGCCCCCTCCCCCTAGTCCGAATAGGACAAGGAGAGGGGGCGCCCCCCCCATTCTGTCTTCTCCTCCACCTCTTTCCCCTCTCTCTCCTAGTCCAACAAGGAAAAGGGGGAGTCCTACTCCCAGTAGGAGTAGGACTCCTCCTGGCACGCCCCTCTCTAGGCCGGCCACAACCCCCCTTGCTCCTTTATATACGGGGGCAGGGGGGCACCCCATAGACACAACAATTGATCGTTTGATCTTTTAGCCGTGTGCGGTGCCCCCCTCCACCATAGTCCACCTCGATAATACTGTAGCGGTGCTTAGGCGAAGCCGTGCGTCGGTAGAACATCATCATCGTCACCACGCCGTCGTGCTGATGAAACTCTCCCTCAACACTCGGCTGGATCAGAGTTCAAGGGGCGTCATCGGGCTGAACGTGTGCTGAACTCGGAGGTGCCGTACATTCGGTACTCGATCGTTCGGATCGTGAAGACGTACGACTACATCAACCGCGTTGTGCTAACGCTTCCGCTTTCGGTCTACGAGGGTACGTGGACAACACTCTCCCCTCTCGTTGCTATACATCACCATGATCTTGCGTGTGCATAGGAAATTTTTGAAATTACTACGTTCCCCAACAGAAGAGAAGAGGGGGGGTATGTGTTTGTGGTAGGCACACTTGGCTAGAGAGGTATATCGACTGGTGTGTGCCGGAAAGAAGGAGTCGGTGGGCCTACACACACCGCGGGTGAACGACCTAAAGAGAAATAACGAATGTGCGCAATGGAGGGGACGCTGAGGGAGGGTGAGAGGGGGGCGGGTGTGTGCATGCACGATAGAAAATTAGCGCTAGCTAGCTACAAAGAGAACAGGATTGTGAAGGTGTTAAAGACGAACATAGATCATAATTCATTATAAAAAAGTGGATATGAATACTTGAAGAAGATATCATAATGTAGAACATTGATTATAATTTGGGCTAATGTGTGGCTTTTGCAGCTCAGGGCTAAATACTTGTCATAATGTAGGGGGCGGGGCACTATACTTTGTGTGATAAACACGGTGTACGTTAGATTATGAATATCTAGTACATCAAATGTACTATTATTTGGAATCAACATCAAGTGTATTCAAAAAATTGAATTCGAGTTCATATAGTACACATAGTTCATATCCATCTCTATAGTAATCATGTGGTGTGTTGTTAAGGTAATACACGAATGATGGTTGAAGTTGGCAACAATCATGATTGTAGATTCTTATTGAAACAGAGAAATAAATTCAAATTCAGTTCGAATTGCAGCGTTAGTATAGACATTTGGAATGAACTAAAATGTTGGCATGAGTAGGTTACATGCATTATACAGCCAGCGAAAAAATTTAATTGGACATAACATGGATCCATACTCCCTCCTTCCATCTATAGAGGGCCTAATGCATTTTTAAGACCGCCTTCGACTATTGACAATATTAATAGTACATGACATGCACAATGTGAAAATTATATCATTAAAGCTCCTTTCACACACGAATTTAATGGTGTGCTTTGTGTAAGTTGCATGTCATATATTATTGCTCTAATATTTGATTGGTCAAATTTAGCCTCGGAAAACGCATTAGGCCCTATACAGATGGAAGGAGGGAGTAGCTTTGAATAACATTTGTATAGTAAAACGGGGCAAGACTCTCTCTTTGTGTGGTGTGAATAGTTTTTATTTTATTGTTTTTTCATTGAGGGAAGTGCGAATTGATTTGGTACGTACAAGTACAATATTACACGTTAGGCTTGTCCCTAAAATTCAACGCGCACCTTGTTATATCCCGAAAATTCAGATACCGTGCTCCCTAAACTGGCGCCTTCACAACCCGCGCCTTGCTATCTCGAAATTACAACGCACGCAAAAACTCCCTCCAGCTGCCAAATCCTGACACGCGAAATCCCCCTTCTAACCCTGAGCCGAAAGGGCCGCTAGTTCAAATTGGTGGGGGTACTTTTGTAACACACCCTACATTTTGGACAAGCGCGTCCCTAAGTCATGGTTCCCCCTCCCATCACCTCCTTTTCACCATTCGAAATCCCAGGCTGCCATAACCTCTCCGCTCCAGCCGTGAAACCCCACCCTCCTCCGTCTGCCACCTCATTGCTGCCCAGCCGGAGCCTCTTCCCCAACGACGTCGTCCAACGCAACAGCTCGACGTCCCTCATCCGCCTCCCCGGATGAGGATCCGTCGTCCATCCCGTCGTCACACTGGTTCAGCCGCCCTGTCCTCCACCTCCAAGGAGCTGCTCCAACGATCGCCTTGTCTAATGTGGTTGCTCCATCCCCACAGCGCCGCCTTAACCTTCTCCACCGGAACCGCAACATCCTCACCGACTCCTCAAACGAAGCCGAGGCCTACTCGGCGCCACCAAAGAGGTTGTACACTCATTGTATCGCATCTTCTCCTTAACTCGACCTCCCGACGCCGACGATGCTCCATCCCGCACCCCCATGGAGCGACTACCTCAAAGCCGGCGCCGCGGGCGACATCTCCATGGTGTCTCTCCCCAGTGCGAGGCCCCTTCGGCGGCGGCCATACTAGCTGGATCTGCTGCTGCTGCTCTGGCTGTCGCTCGCACTGTTGTTGTTGTTCCGGCTCTCGCTCGCTCGCCCAGCTGCTGCTGCTGCTCCGACTCTCGCTCGCTCGCGTTGCTGCTGCTGCTGCCCGGGCTCTCGCTCGCTTGATCACGCTGCTGCTGCTGCTTCGGCTCTCGCTCGCACTGCTAATGCTCTGGCTCTTGCCCGCTCACTCGCGCTGCTGCTCTCCCCCTCGCTCGTGCTGCTGCTCTGCTCCGATTTAGCTATGCTTCAGTCGACGGAATCGACTTTTGGGTCAGTCGATTTTCAGGGGGTGGTGGGTCTCGCCGGAGTTAATGAACCACCCATAGCGAGGAGGGGGGCTTCCCGGAGAGGTACCCCACTATCTATCTTAGGGTTCTGGGTGGGGTGCTGCTCGCCGGTGGCGGGGGGCGCGGTGGTGGGTCGGTGGCGTGGGGATTGTCGGAGAAAAAGCTTGGCGCGGGGGAGGGGTGCTGGAGGGCTGGCCGAGGCGGCGGCGGACCGGCGGTGGGGAGTTGTTTCAGGGCGGCGAGGCGACACGGGGTTCGGCCGGTGGTGGCTGGCGGCTTAGGGGGGTGCAGGTTGAAGATGAACTGCAGGGCCTTCCTCAACTATCCCATGTGAAGTGCCTCTCTGCTACCATTGCGTTCAGTTTCGACAGTAACATTCAGATTCCACAGTAAATTTCAATTTTGACAGTTAAGTTCAGAGTCAACAATTTTTACCTCATCTGTTGTAGTCAGGTGGTTTTTGGTGATGTAAATTTTACATCTATCACTTTTTGGTAATGCGTTTTACATCATCTATTGGAGATGCTATTAGAATCCCACTGGAGATTAACGATATCTGTCTTGTGCTGCCTCAGCCTTGACGTCTTACGGCTCACCAGAGCTGCTCCAAGGACGGAATGATCCATCACAACAGAGCAGTGCCCTGGACACCGTCTATAGATTCCACAGATCTTTCTCCACACCTTCGACAGCCACCTCTGCCTCAACTTCTTTAGCGACCAACCCAATGATGCTGAGGTCGACACGGCTACGACAAAGAGGTTGTACACTTGTTGCATCACTTATTACTCTACATTCATGTCGGTCCATTTGGGCTATTGTGGTTCAACGGGAATACATAGCAATAGGAAATTTTCCTATTGCACTCTACTATTCAATTATTCATGCATTTTGTTGAAAGGAATGTAGCAAAACATCCACCTAGACCTACTTTTCGAAATCCTATGCATGAAAACAAGACCAAGTGCATTAGTGGCAGAATAACATTCTAAATGTACATGCTTCTATATGGTTTCAGTTTATTTTGGCATGTTTCTTTGCATTCTCTGCTCCTCCTTTTCCTGTGAACCAAACACCCAAGTTGACAGAAATCCTGTATTCACAAATGCTCTGTTTCCCATGTGCATTCCTATCCTATTCAGGTGTTTTTCCTCCTATCCCTACGTTTTTAGAATCATGCAAGTGAAATGATCCCTTACAGAATTACTTTAGTTACTGGTAGGTGTCGAAGAAAACTTTGTGTGGTTTGTCCTGCTCCTGCCGCGACGTCGTCCATGTCACCTGAGCCGCTCCATCGACAGAAGCACCCACCAAACCAGACATCACGACTCCTGACCGTCTTTCACCGCCTCAGATCTACTTCCCTACCGCCGGCACCCACTTCAACGGCATCACCATCATCGACTCAGCAGATGAACCTGAGGAGTACATGGGTCCACAAGAGAGGTCGCACTCTTTTGTTTCTGCTTATGTTATGCATTGCTTAATATTACCTGCTACTTTATTGTCCTGTTCACCTCTTAGACTCCAAGTCAGGTCCAAATTGATGTTCAAACTTGAGTTCTAAATTAGTTGTGGGGCACATATCGAGGCAGCAATGAATAGTATCTCTGTCTAATATCTGGTTCACCTAGGGTATGCCTATGTTGTTCATCTTGGGTGGGAAATAAATAGTAAAGCAATCATCATCTATTTTTTTAAATTAAAGCAATCATCAGCCTGCTATCATTATTTTTGGATCCATCCACTGGTTGTTACCATTACTCTAGATTTCTGCATGCTCTCCTTACATAATCTCACTATATTTTTTTGTTTGCATGTCAGATATTGTACACAGTCATGCTGAACATGTAGAGAAAAAGAGAAGAGTTTTGCACGGCAATGCAATGTCATGTAGACATCGCTACATGGTGGGTTCAATGGCAAACCCTCCCCCCTCTCCAGATTGTAATCCAAAGGAAGATATCTGTTCTGGGTGGACTCAAACGCAGGTGACCACTCCTATTTACCACCCAAGGTGTTTGCTCTAACTTGGCATGATGATGTTAGTCATATCATGCATATGTTGCCTTGCAATGCCTACTTTCGACATCATATATGTCATCTTATTAGTTTAGACATGTTCTGTAATGCCACCTGTTTAGTTTCAATATCATATATGGGAATTATGCAGTGTCATGTCTTTTAGCCAGCCATAATATATGTGAAATGTGCAATGCCATCCTGTTTAACCAGGCATCATATATTTGAATGATATCTAGCCCATCATTTTCTTCATTAAATTTCCATTTGTCGACAATGTTTGAACATTAAGCTACTCTTCCTGTGAATCAGCCATTTGAGTGGGTGATGGGAAAATCTAGAGTGAAAACAAGGCCTTCAGAGCAGACAGTGCTACCTGTCGAAGCAGATCTCTTGTTGGGTCCCGATAGGTCCTCAGAGATGGATTTAGAGATAGATGACCCGTCCTATTCCCCCACCGAGGTGTATGCTCTAACATGGCATGGTTCTACTACTCATATCATGCATATGGTGTCTTGCATTGCATAGTTTAGACATCATATACACAATATTCAACACCATGTTCTTAGTTCAGACATCATATATGCGAATGCCCTCCGCTTAGCATATAAATCACATATGTGAATTAAATCATGCGATCCTAGTTACTTAGATAACATGTATGTGAATTATGTCATGCGATCCTGTTTAGTTAGTCATCATATCTTTGAATTATGTTATGTTATGCTATCCAGTTTAGATAGACATCATATATGTGAAATTATGTCATGCTATCCATTTTAGTCAAACAATATACATGTCAATTATTTAATGCCCTCTTTTTTCCACACTATCTATTGCATCTGTCTCTCATACAATGTTTGTACATTCAATTATGTTTCCTGTTTATCAGCCATTTGAATTGGAGCGGGTGATGGCAGTATCTAGCGGAGTAAAAACACAGTCTTTAAATAAAATAGTGCTACCTCTTGGTAGAGATAGCACCCTAGTTGTACATGCACGAGAACCAGCCCTACCACACATAATCCAGACTCTCGCGGATTTTACCCCTACTGCATGGACAGAGAACCAGCTTCACCCAATCTAACCCCAACCCCAGCAAATAGTAACCATGTTCCTGTTGACACAGCACCATATCCACCACAGAGCTCCCAAAAAAGAGCAGTTAGTAAGGCAGCTCCAGTGCCCAAAGCGCCAGTACTACCACGGCGAACCCCAACTCCACCAGTTAGTAGACCTATTCCTGTGGAGGAAGCACAACCAGCCATTCATAGTTTAGCATCTATCGCATTTGATGTTGTTAAAGCCTATGTGCGTATCTTCCCATCATGGAAATATTATACTGAAGATGAAGGAAAATGCCAGTTGCAGGTGTTTGTCCAGGAGTTATGTGTAAGTAATGTTATTCATGGCAATTACTTTGCTTTGTCCCATACATGCTACCTCTATGATGGTTATAATACAACAAATTTTTCCATTTTTCTCTATAGAGAAGGACCGACTTGGAAACTTAGGATGAGGTAACCTGTGCTAATACCTCTGCTATCTTCAAGAATGCTTGGTGACAGTATCGGAATTACCTAAAGAAAACGTACTTCACTAGCAAAGAAACTCATCAAATTCCCTTATGTTCTCCTGAGACACATTTACTGGACAATGACTGGGAATGTCGTGTTCTTTACTAGTCCCGAACCAAGAATGTGGTAAGGTCTATGAGCTCATTTTATTTTAATTACTATATGCTTGCGTCTTACTGTACTCTGTTCATGTAGAACAAGTGCTTAAACCTGAAGAACAATTGTTCTCATTTAAGATTCCATTGCTATCGTGCATACTGCTTTGCTCTTGTATCACTGTATTTACTCATACAAACTTATTTTTAAATTTAAGTACCCAATGGAAACTCCAATGGCACAACAGGTATGTTTACGCATGTTTCTTTAACAGGTTGCTCTTATAATTAGCTCTGCTAATTTCAATTTCAATTGTGTATACAGTTGACTTCTCATATCATGCACATTACTAGCATCATGACATGGCCAATAGTGTTGTTGTACATGTAGACCCATGGTACCCATCTGAAATCTTGTTGTGCCGTTTAGTTTCCCACGCTTTGTATTCTTTTAGTGATGCTTTCTCTTGAACTGGTATGATTTGAACCATGTCTCTATTTTGATTTGGCAAGACAATGCAGTGACCATAGGACATAGATATATGTTTGTTTTATGCTTTTGTAATGTACTACTTGGCAATAGAAGACTTGGTAGTTTAATCTTGTCCACCTTACTAAGGAATTGGTTCACCGAAATGAGTTTCATATACTAGTACATGCTAAACCTGTTATGTGTCTGCTTGTTTCTTCTTTTAGAATGCTGATAGAATATTGGGGAAGAGTGCCTTATTAAGCAATGATAAAGAAAGTAATGCAGATAAGGCTCAGGATCATGAGACATCCTTGTTGGTCTCCAACAAAGCTGATAGAACAGCTAAGGAAAACTATCTTGAAGACAGTGAGGCAACCCCAAAGTCATGTCTTGGTTTACTGTTTGAGTTACTAGCCACTACCACTTGCACAAGCTATTCAAACTCACTGTCTGAATCAGTTCGGTTTCTTGAGTCTCAACTACAAGCTGAAAGACATCGCTCAGTTGTGTTGCAACAAGAAGCGGAAGGACTGCGGAAGTCCCTGGAGCATTCAGATGCATACTTTCTGGTGCAACAGCAAGCATTGGAGGATTTTAGCGCCAAACAGGACAAAGATAATAAGCTTGCTAAGCTTATTGCTAGCATGGTGGATACCCAGGATAACGTTTCTTGAGCTCTTCTGAAGTTGTTTCAGTTATGGACTTGTTTTGCTGCTGCGTTTATTTGCACTGGTGGCCAATTTTGACGAACAGTGTATGTAATATGCTCCTTTGTTCCCTATATTTGCACTGGTGGCGAACTTTGATGCCCAGTGGATGTAATATGTGTAATAGCTGTAATAGGCTAGCGTTAATTGCTTGCTTATTTATTTCCTTATTGTCTTGTTTAGTTGTTTGCTTGTAGTCACTGCAGTTCTTTTTCCATGTTTTTTAGTGGCCACAATAACCTAGTTTTGGTAACTAGGCCACAATAATCATGGCAACACACGGACTGTTGTAACCATGGGCCTCCTGCGGGCCGTAGGATCTGTGGGCCTTCTATGGGCCGTAGGATCCATGGGCCTTTTACGGGCCGTAGGATCCATGGACTTTCTACGGGTCGTATGATCCATGGGCCTTCTACGGGCCATAGGATCCATTGGTCTTCTACGGGCCGTAGGATCCATGGGCCTTCTACGGGGTGTATAATCATTTTGCCAAACATGGGCCGTACTATTCGTGGACCATAACGGGCCGTTAATAGGCCGTATTTGATAACGCTATGAAAACAGCCCAACGAGTTAACGGGCCACAAATGGGCTGAATGTAACCACGGGCTGTATTTGGCCCACAAACGGAACAGGCCAGTAACGGACCGTATCTAACCGAATTCTAGAAATGAGCCCAAGAATAAATGGTCCCTTAGAAGGCCGAAAGTTAACACAGGCTAGAAATGGCTGACGGAATAATGGGCCGTTAATGGGTATAAAGCGATAGACTACTCATCATGGGCCAGTTTCATCTCGGGCCTTTAATGGGCCGAGAGTTACAAAGGGCCTCATATGGGCTGAAAGACATCATGGGCCATACATGGGCCGGAAGTTACAGCGGGTTGGAATCATATTGGACGGCCCAGATGAAGCTACTGGGCTTAATTCCGATAGGCCATAATAGGCCGGTGGTAAGCGGGCCGTAAATGGGCTATATACGGACAGGCCGTTATCTTTCTGTGGGCCGGCCCATTATCTTTTGACCAAGTCAAACATGTCATCCTTTTCACCGGAATGGGCCTCTGTTGGGCCGTGCCACGTGTCGACGTATCATAGGCGCCTCCTGTCCAATGAGTGGATGACATCTGTCTGAACGTTGAGCCGAGACGTGTTTCCTCCGGCCAATGAGAATTTTACACGTGGAAAATTCCCATTGGTCTAGGATATTAACGGGTTATCGGATCCAAAACCGGACCCGGTAGCTTAACGGCGCCCCGTTATGGTGGATGCCACGTGTCGTTCACCCTTGACGAAAGCACTTATATGACGCGTGATTTATCGTCATGGAAGTGGACACTTCCATGATGATAATTTTGGTAATGTCATGGAACACTTCTACGACAGCACATGTATGACTATCTTTATTCTGTCATAAATTTGTCATGGATGTACATGCATGACAGAAAACGTGACCTACTATGACAAACACGTATCATCACGGAAGTGTCTTTTTTTGTAGTGCACGGTGGCCGGCAGTGGGGTGGCGGCCACGACGGCCACCTCCCGCCTTCAGGCCGCGGCGGCAGAGCGGGAGATGGCCCTGGCTTTTGACAGTGGTGTGGTGGCAACGGCGGCCGCCAACAGCTGTTGACGGGCAGTGGCGGCGGAGCGTGTGGTGGGTGCTCCACGCACACCCAACAGGGACGCCACAGGCACTACACTATTCCGGGGATTGTGCCGCCACCGTGGGGTAGTATCCCAGCTGGAGCTGTCCTCTGATAACGGCAGAGTGGCTAAGCGAGGAACGACGGACCGGTGCCATTGGCAATTGTGGGAGAAGCAGACGAGATAAGCTATAGGGAGGGAGGGGAAAAGGCGATGGAGGACTCGCTGGCCGTGAGGGTTTTTATAGCAGGCCGACAAGCATTGGGATTTTGGGGGATTTCACCGAGTCGGGCGGGAAGCTCGCGCGGGAACCTGCGAGGTTGCCTGGGAATGGGCTCACCGACGATTCATTGGCACGACCGTTTGGCCAAAAGAACGCCCCCACGCGGTGCGCAAGCTTGCGCTATAAGACATCTGCGGTAGCGGGGTGACAAGATGTGCGAGAGGAGGATGAGAGGACACGTACACATACAGTTAATAGAAAAAAAGTTTGCTATTTAATTACCTACTATACTCCCGTCCTGGTTTATAAGTAGGATTTAACTAGTAATATACGAATGCATGTCGCCATAGATTATATCGTTGGAGTTGTATTTGAACATAGTTTCCAGCTATGCAATTTTTGTAACATGCATTAACACTTTTTTGGTTAAATTTAAGGTTATACACCAGCAAGCGTTTGCCCGCAACACACATGGCTTATTCCATCACAAACAGCTCTGATGGATCAACTGTCTGCCACGTATCGCACATGCAACTCTAATCTGATTCGTGCTTGATGTCTCCGAAATCGCTCGCATAGTTCGTCTTATTTGCCACGTATCACTGTGCCGTCCTCTGCTCGTGTCCCTCGGCAAGCTCTGCTCATCGTTAGGCGCTGCGGCGCACTCTGTCGCGTCCGTTGGCGCGCTCTGCTCGCGTCCGTCGGCGTGCTCGGATTGTGGATAGCTTTTACTTGAGGCGGCCGCAGAGCGCTCTGCTCGTGTCCCTACACGCGCGCTCTGCCAGCGGTTGGGCGTGCGCATGATCACGTCGGGGGCCCCATATGCATGCGGTTGCGCCGCGCGTGTTGCCACGCGATGAAGTTACATGTGGCACGATGGAGTTACGCACTGCAAATTAGAACTGCCATCAGTGCCTGCCGATATTCCTGGCCTTCCGGCTTCCCTTTTAATTCCCGCGGCCATTATAACCTTAGTCTCTTCAACCTTTCGATCGCGCCCCACAACACATCAAGCACACCCACGACAACACATAGAGAGGGGATGTCCGGCGGCACTCCAATGGAGTTCGGCGAGCATAGAGTGGAGACCCACGCGAGGGAGACGAATCTCTCGGTGGTGTACACCATCAACCCGGCCGTGGTGGACGACTACATCAACAGCGTTGAGCAGTTGCTTGTTGGAGACAAGTACAAGGTGGTCGGCATCGACCTCCAGTACACCGCTGGTCGTCCCGGCATAGATCAGAAGGTTGTCGTCGCCCAGTTGTGCGTGCGCCATCATGTGCTCATCTACCACTACTGCATGGCCACAAAGCCTTGTGACCGTTTCAATAGGTTTGTCGACAACACCGATTACAAGTTTGCCATGGTGGAAACCAAAGATGATGTAAAAGTGCTCAGTGTTATGGGCTTGGCCTACAAGAACCTTGTCGAAATCCGTGACCACTACAGGGTCTAGGGCAGCACGAAGCAGGACTCCCTGGTCGAACTTGCCTCAGCCATCATCGACCCCTACTACGAAAAGATGAAGCAGGATGCCCAAAGAACAAGTCCCGTATCCTGGCACAAGGCCTGGATGTGGCAACTGGATGAACCTCACCTCAGGTTCGCGTCTACGAGATGCATAGGAGGATCGTTGACATGAGGAAGTGCCTCGTTACCCAAATCGACGAGCCCGGATCGAGCCACAAGCAGAGCAAGCATCACAAGAAGTAGATGATGATCATATGATCATTTATGCTAGTTAATCATGCATATAATATATAGTTTACTTTATTGGTGTGTGTGGAAATGTCATGTGTGTAGTAGCCACCTATGTAATTATGCATGTAATAGTTTACTTTGGTGTGTGCAAATGCCATGGTTGTAGTTGCCACCTATGTAAGTGGATGTTTAATTTGGTTATGCAAGCATGTCCTTATAAGTGTGTGTGTGTGTATGTTGTTGTTCTGTATGCAATCCCATCGCACAACACACACGTCTTATTAGAAGCAACTGTATGTGTTATTATCGGTCTTCACACACATTTCTGATTACAGACCTCTTTGCCGCGTATCACACACATCTTGTTAAGTTGAACCATTTCTGTTCTCATGTCTCAACGCAAACAGTTCATCCGAGTGAACCGCATGCCGTATATCGCACACACCTTTGATCTGTCTCACCGTTTCTTTTGTGTTTCCTAATCACAAAAAGTTCATCCGAGTGAACCGTATGTTGTGCATCGCACACGCCTTCATCTGGCTACCCATTTCTTTTGCTCCTCCTCATCGCAAACAGTTCATTAAACTGAACCATATGCCCTTCATCGCACACACAAATAAAACCTGAACCGTGTTTGATGCATCCGTCATCACAAACATTTTATACATTTTTGACGGTTTTCATACAACACCGTTTGCGATTATTGCATCGCACACAGTTTCTCGAAGGGTCTCTGATCGTAGTGTCACGTTAGCAGCATCCTGCAGTAGTGGCCCGTTGTTATTTCGGCCTAAACCGGCAATAAACAAGGTCCTAGGGGCGCAAGTAGGATAATTTTTCGGTGCCGGCGCTAAAAAGAGAGCCCTGGGGGGCATGTTGGGGGCGAGTGGAGATGCTCTAAGGCTATAGGCAGATTCTCGGTAGTAGCGCGGGTTAACAACTCAGGTTGCTATTAAGTACTCCCTCCGTCCCAAAATAAGTGTCTCAACTTTGTACTAACTTTAGTACAAAATTGTACTAACTTGAGACACTTATTTTGAGATGGAGGGAGTAGTAAGTAGTGTCAGGGCAGAACAGGCGCAATAGGTAGAACTTAATAGTAGTGTTGAGTTCCCAGACACGTGCTTCGCAGTGCTCCCACGGGTTGGCCACAGTAGCAACGTGGGTCATCGGACCGTGCTACTGCTAAGCCCGTTAGTAGTAGCACGGTGCCACCACCCCCGCTGCTACTGTGGCCAGCCCGGGCCCAGCTCCCGGCCCACTTAGCAGCGGTGTTGATCCTGGGCCCCCGCCCATACCTCCGCACTACTGCTAAACAAGCCCTTTCTTTTTTCCCTATGGCCCATTCCACTACCTCGCTACCTCACACTCCGTCGCTTGCTCTCTATGCCGTCGCCGTCGCCCGTCGTTGCCCCCAAGGTATCTCACTCCTCCCTCGTGCCTCCCTCCCTCCATTACTCCCTCCTTTGGCCGCCCGCCGTCTACGCCCTCCTTCCTCCTCCTCTCGTCGCCCTCCTCCCTCCTCATTATGCACCGTCCTCCTCCCTCCCTCCCCATCCTGGCCTTGATACGTCCCCAATGTATCTATAATTTTTTATTGTTCCATGCTATTATATTATCTCTTTTGGATGTTTAATGGGCTTTAATATGCTCTTTTATATTATTTTTGGGACTAACCTATTAACCGGAGGCCCAGTGCCAGTTTTTGTTTTTTTGCCTATTTTAGAGTTTCGCAGAAAAGGAATACCAAGCGGAGTCCAAACGGGATGAAACCTTCGCGGTGATCTTTCTTGGACCGAAAGCAATCCAGAAGACTTGGAGTCAAAGTCTGGAACTCCACGAGGCGGCTACAAGGCAGGAGGGCGCACCCATGGGGTAGGCGTGCCCCCACCCTCGTGGGCCCCTCGTAGCTCCACCAACGTACCTCTTTTGCCTATATATACTCTTATACCCTAGAAACATTGCAGAGAGCCATGAAACCACTTTTCCACTGCCGCAACCTTCTGTACCTGTGAGATCCCATCTTGGGGCCTTTTCCGGCAATCTTCCAGAGGGGGAATCGATCACGGAGGGCTTGTACATCAACACCATTGCCTCTCTGATGAAGCATGAGTAGTTTACCACAGACCTTCGGGTCCATAGTTATGAGCTAGATGGTTTCTTCTCTCTCTTTAATTGTCAATACAAAGTTCTCCTCGATGTTCTTGGACATCTATTCGATGTAATACTCTTTTGCGGTGTGTTTGCCGAGATTCGATGAATTGTGGTTTTATGAACAAGACTATCTATGAATATTATTTGGTTCTTCTTTGAATTCTTATATGCATGATTTGATATCTTTGCAAGTCTCTTCGAATTATCGGTTTACTTTGGCCTACTATATTGATCTTTCTTGCAATGGGAGAAGTGCTTAGCTTTGGGTTCAATCTTGCGGTGTCCTTTCCCAGTGACAGTAGGGGCAGCAAGGCACGTATTGTATTGTTGCCATCGAGGATAAAATGACGGGGTTTATATCATATTGCTTGAGTTTATCCCTCTACATAATGTCATCTTGCTTAATGCGTTACTCTGTTCTTATGAACTTACTACTCCAGATGCATGCTGGATAGCGGTAGATGTGTGGAGTAAAAGTAGTAGATGCAGAATCGTTTCAATCTACTTGACACGGACGTGATGCCTATATTCATGATCATTGCCTTAGCTATCTTCATAATTATACGCTTTTCTATCAATTGCTCGGCAGTAATTTGTTCATCCACTGTAATACATGCTATCTTGAGAGAAGCCACTAGTGAAATCTATGGCCCCTGGTTCTCTTTCTTATTATATTGTATCTATTTTATTTACATCGCATCTCGTTTACTATTTTGCAATCTTTACTTTCCAATATATACAACAAAAATACCAAAAATATTTACTTCACTATCTTTATTAGATATCACTTTTGCGAGTGACCGTGAAGGGATTGACAGCCCCTTTATCGCGTTGGTTGCAAGGTTCTTGATTGTTTGTGCAGGTACTAGGTGACTTGTGCGTTGTCTCCTACTGGATTGATACCTTGGTTCTCAAAACTGAGGGAAATACTTATGCTACTTTGCTGCATCACCCTTTCCTCTTCAAGGGAAAACCAACGCATGCTCAAGAGATAGCAAGAAGGATTTCTGGCACCATTGCCGAGGAGATCTACGCCAAGTCAAGACATACCAAGTACCCATCATAAACTCTTCTCCCTCGCATTACATTATTTGCCATTCGCCTCTCGTTTTCCTCTCCCCCACTTCTAAAACGATTTTTGAGAACCTTTGCCTTTTCTTCGCCCCTCTTCCGTTCGTCTCTTTTCGCTTGCTTCTTATGTTCTTGGGTGTTAGTGTGCCTATTTGCTTTGATGGCTCTACCAAAAAGCGTTGATCCTCACCTTAGAAGGTTGGAAGAAATTGAAAACAACGTTAGAAGCTTTATGTCTTTGCAATTTGAGCATATTAATTTCTTCAGAAATGAGCTTAAAGAACAAAAAAGTTTTATGGAGTACATGAATAAAGAGCTTGATGATATGTCTAAAGAATTTTATGGTTTGAAATCTCAGTTTGCTCATCTTGAAAATTTAGTAGGCCAAATTTCGGATCAGCAAGCCACCTTAGTTCATAAGATGACCGCTAAACTGGAAGATCTAGATGAAATGATGATGATCTAAAAGTGATTGATGTGACTCCTATTAAATCTTTGTTTTCCAATATGAATCTTGATAAAGATAGGACTGGAGATGAGTCAACTTTTTATTGAGATTGGAGATGAGTCAACTTTAGTTAAAAGGCGTCCCAATGATTTGGAGTTTTTAGATCTTGATGCAAAAATTAATAAAAGTGGGATTGAAGAGGTCAAAACTTTACATAGCAATGACCCCACTATTTTAGATTTCAAGGAATTTAATTATGATAATTGCTCTTTGATAGATTGTATTTCCTTGTTGCAATCCATGTTAAATTCTCCTCATGCTTATAGTCAAAATAAACCTTTTACTAAACATATCGTCGATGCTTTCATGCAATCCTATGAAGAAAAGCTTGAACTAGAAGTTTATATACCTAGAAAAATTTATGATGAGTGGGAACCTACTATTAAAATTAAGATTAAAGATTATGAATGCTATGCTTTATGTGATTTGGGTGCTAGTGTTTCCACGATTCCAAAAACTTTGTGTGATGTGCTAGGTTTCTGAGAATTTGTTCTTTAAATTTGCATCTTGCGGATTCCACCATTAAGAAACCTATGGGAAGGATTAATTATGTTCTTATTGTTGAGAATAGGAATTATGTGCCTGTAGATTTCATTGTTCTTGATATAGATTGCAATCCTACATGTCCTATTATTCTTGGTAGACCTTTCCTTAGAACGATTGGTGCAATTATTGACATGAAAGAAGGAAATATTAGATTCCAATTTCCGTTAATGAAAGGCATGGAACACTTTCCTAGCAAGAAAATTAAATTTCCTTATGAATATATTATGAGAGCCACTTATGGATTGCATACCAAAGATGGCAATACCTAGATCTATTCTTGTTTTTATGCCTAGCTAGGGGCGTTAAACGATAGCGCTTGTTGGGAGGCAACCCAATTTTATTTTTGTTCCTGTTTTGTAATAAATAATTCACCTAGCTTCTGTTATGATTGTGTTTTTTATGTTTAATTAGTGTTTGTGCCAAGTAAAGCCTTTAGGATCTTCTTGGGTGATTGTTGTTTGATCTTGCTGATAAAAGCAGAAAGTATGCGCTCATGAAAATAATTATCATTTTCTACCAGAGAGTGATAAAATACCAATTCCAACTGCAGTAGATCAATATACTTTTTATCCTGGTCTTCCTAATTTTTCAGAATTTTTGGAGTTACAGAAGTATTCGAAATCTCCACATTGCTACACACTGTCCTGTTTTTGACAGATTCTGTTTTTCGTGTGTTGTTTGCTTATTTTGATGAATCTATGAGTAGTATTGGGGGGGGGGTATGAACCATAGAGAAGTTGGAATACTAGGTTTAACACCAATATAAATAAAGAATGACTTCATTACAGTACCTTGAAGTGGTGATTTATTTTCTTATACTAACGGAGCTTACGAGTTTTCTGTTAAGTTTTGTGTTGTGAAGGTTTCAAGTTTTGGGTAAGGATTTGATGGACTATTGAACAAGGAGTGGCAAGAGCCTAAGATTGGGGATGACCAAGGCACCCCAAGTTAATATTCAAGGACAACCAAAAGCCTAAGCTTGGGGATGCCCCGGAAGGCATCCCCTCTTTCGTCTTCATTTATCGGTAACTTCACTTGAGGCTATATTTTTATTCACCACATGATATGTGTTTTGCTTGGAGCATCTTGTATGGTTTGAGTCTTTGCTTTTTAGTTTACCACAATCATCCTTGCTGTACACACCTTTTGGGAGAGTCACGCATGAATCAGAATTCATTAGAATACTCTATGTGCTTCACTTATATATTTTGAGCTAGATAATTTTGCTCTAGTGATTCACTTATATATTTTTAGAGCACGGTGGTGGTTTTATTTTATAGAAATTATTGATCTCTCATGCTTCACTTATATTATTTTGAGAGTCTTTTAGAACAGCATGCTAATTTTCTTTGGCTATAAAATTAGTCCTAATATGATGGGCATCCAAGATGGGTATAATTAAAACTATCATATAAAGTGCATTGAATACCGTCTTGTCTGGCTTAAGCATGAAGCTTCGTTGTCTACAGTCCACTGCCCCCACTTGAACCACACTTGCGCACCAGTTTCTCACGGCATCGAGCGAATTTTTTTTGCCACCGCGGAAATATCTATCTCCCTGCCCCCTCCCTCCTACCAAAAGCCACATTTCCACTGTTCCTCCTTGCTTTCCAAGTTCAAACCTTCACTGCTGCTTACTGGCAGCTCAGCCTCCTCGCCGGCGACCCTTCTTCTTGCAGCGCCACCTCCTCGCCGGTTACCGTTCTTCTTGCAGCGCCGCCTCCACGCTGGCGACCCTTCTTCTTGCAGCGCCGCCTCCTCGCTGGCGACCCTTCTTCTTGATGCGCGGCCTCCTCGCTGCAGACCCTTCTTCTTGCCGCGCGGCCTTGTCGATATGGTTAGGTAATCCACACCCACCCACACCATCCTCCTCCTTTCCCGTCCCACATGCCCCGACTGATGAAGTGACACCTTCCACCGAAATCACTACCCCATCCTCCAATTAAGCGCCGCCCACAACCATTTTACACGCAGTATAACATGGAGCTGAGTAGCATGCGGCCGCACGTGCGAACGAGGTCGCTATGGCTGCCATGCATGTCGATCGCCAGATCTTGGAGGAGCACCTCGTCTTCGAGGCCATCGTCATCACCGCCACGTGGTTGTCTACTTTAAAATATAGTTCATGATGTTTTCTCGAGGCCACCGCTAGTGCTTTCTAGTGATTTGTCCTCTGTAATGTTAATATGCAATCTGATGTTCAGTTAACAGTTTGGTCCACTTTAATGTAATGTTCAGTTAACACTTTGGTGCAACAATTGCTACATTTCATAGTACTGTTCTCAAGCATTTTCTTTGTTTTGTTAACTGTCTTATCTTCTAGTACATGTTTCTATTCTGCAATGTCGTGCTCAGTTAACTATTTTGGTTCATTTGGTCTGCTGTCCATTTAACTGTTCGGTTCCGTTCTGTAATTTAATTTTCATTTGCTGTGGGTACAATTTTGTATTGTTATGCATGTGTCACCAATCGAATTTGGTTGTACTCAATACATATTCTACTGATAGTATGGCAACTCTCAGTTAACCTGATCAAGATCTTCCTTATGTGTGTTGCAGGGGAACAATGGGAGACACTGCGGTTTACCACCGAGGTTTGTTCAAGCAGGCTCCTTTGGCTAATATCACATTATTGTGCAGTTGCAGGAATCATTCTAATATTTAGGTTTCTTACAATTTGGTCTTGCACATGTAGGTCCTGCTGTCAGAGGCTTAGACCCACTGTTCGACTCATTTTGCATATGGAGAAATGAGATGTCCATAAATATCAGTCAAGTCAAGAAACTCAAAAATATTGTTAGGATGAAGAAACTTGCAACAAATAATGGCAAGATCTTTGTTTGCACAATGAAGAAGACATCAATCAACTATAGGATGGTACCAACTCTTTTACCTTGTTTTTACCCCTTGCGCCATTTCAAAATTTACAACAGTGATTTACGCATAGCTTTGTTTTCAGTACTTTTCAAAGCAATTAGCTAATGATTACCTTTCAAACCACCTGCATGGTCAAGAGACGAGGAAGGTATTCATTCAACACCCACGGTACAATATTGAAGTCTTGCTGAAGAGGACGAAGGTTGGGCGGGCAATTATCCATAGCCATTGGCCTAAAGTTGCAAGGACATTCAACATCACTGAAGGCTCAATATTTTCCTTCCGCTTCTGAAGTTTCCCAGATGAGATTCATATGTCTATTTACCATGTATGATGCTACTTTCCAAATGTTTTTGATGCTGCATGTGAAACTTGGTGCTGTTGTGTAATGGCGTAACTGAGTGCCGAAGCTATCTGATGTAATTCGATTATGAAATCCTGGTTGCTTTTATATGAATATGAAATATCTGGCGTGTTTTATAAGAAATATTAGTTTGATTAGTACATGTATTATCAATAATAAGATAATTCCCCTGCTTATTGGGGTTTTCTATTGCAAACGGTTACTCAGGCAGCACCATGGGCGATGAACTCAAACAACCCGCATGGTTTCTAGAAAGTAGGCGTGTTCGATCAACTAACAATCACACACGGCTTCCGGCAGCGAACTGTTTGCGTTAGGCCACCTTGCACAAACATTTCCACACAAAGAACTGTGTGTGATATACATACCTACGGAAATGTTTTTCTAGGATTCGCCGTGTGGGATGTACATACCAACGGAAATGATTTTCTGGGATTCACCATGTGGGATGTACATACCTATGGAAATGATTTTTTTGCGATTCACCGTGTGGGATGTACATACCTACGGAAATGATTTTCTTGGATTACCGTGTGGGGTGTACATACCTGAGAAAATGATTGGGTTTCGATGCCTCGCCCGATCGCACACGGCCCCAGCCTGGGTCCCAGGTGTGCCTATCCTCGACGATTTCTGGGTCGTGTGTGAAGGACACCCTATCGCACACACTCACTTGGCAACGGTTCCAAATGCCATCGTGGAAAGGGGTTAAAAACAGTTTGTTTAGGACGTCACTGTACCAGTGACATGTCATTGTCATTAGGGATGCCCAGTCCCAAAATGAAAAATGAATTTACTTTATGTTGTCAAATAATAAATTCCTTGGAAAGTGTTGGTATGGAGGGCAACCGTGGATATGGCTAGACATGGAAAGTGAAAGTATGATGGGAAAAGGAATAAACTTTATTTTCTGTTTGGGAACCACCTATGAAATATCTAAGCATGGAATGTATTGGGAACTCTAAGTCGTTTTCGTTGGTGGGATGGATACACCTCCCAAAATGTTTTTATCTCTAAGTTTTTCGCTTTGAGCTCTGGCACCTCTACAAATCCCTACTTCCCTATGCGAAGGGCCTTTCTTTTACTTTATGCAATTTTTTTCTTGAATTTGAGTCTCGATCTTCTCTTATAAAAGCACCAACTAGGAGGCAATATGATCGTACTTGAGTATTGGGTGTAGCTAATATGCGAGTGTGTTTCATGAATGGATCAATGGTTGAGCATGATGGGCTAGGGATAGCTTATTTTAGCATTGATATTTTGAAAGACATGGTTGCTTGTTGATACACTTGAGTATTTAAATTATCATGTCAAAACTAGACTATTGCTTTGAACAATATAAAACTCCAAATGTTCATGCTATAAAGGAAGAAATATGATATGACATGTTAGGCAGCATTCCACATCATAAATTCTGTTTTTATCACTTCCCTACTCGAGGACGGGTAGGAGTTAAGCTTGGGGATGCTGATACGTCTCCAACGTATCTATAATTTTTATTATTCCATGCTATTATATTATCAATCTTGGATGTTTTATAATCATTTTATAGTCATTTTATATGATTTTTTGGTACTAACCTATTGACATAGTGCCGAGTGCCAGTTGCTGTTTTTCCATGTTTTTAACATCGCAGAAAATAAATATCAAATGGAGTCCAAATGCCACTTTATGGAGAATTTTTATGGGCCGGAAGGAAAACAACGGGCCCTGGTTGCACCTGGGGGTGCCCCGAGGGGAGCACAACCCACGATGGCGCACCATTGAGGCCCATGCGCGCCCTGGTGGGTTGTGCCCACCTCGGGTGCCCCTGGACCGCCTCTTTGCTCTATAAATACCCCAATGTTCCCAAAACCCTAGGGGAGTCGACAAAATATTGATCCAGCCGCTGCAGAGTCCAGAACCACCAGATCCAATCTAGACACCATCTCGGATGGGGTTCACCACCTCCATTGGTGCCTCTCCGATGATGTGTGAGTAGTTCTTTGTAGACCTTCGGGTCCGTAGTTAGTAGCTATATGGCTTCATCTCTCTCTCTCTCTCTTGATTCTCAATACAATGATCTCTTGGAGATCCATATGATGTAACTCTTTTGCGGTGTGTTTATTGGGATCGATGAACCTTGAGTTTATGATTAGATCTATCTTTTTATATCCATGAAAGTATTTGAGTTTCTTTGATCTCTTTTATGCATGATTTCTTATAGCCTCGTATTTCTTCTCCGATATTTGGGTTCTATTTTGCCAACTTGATCTATTTATCTTGCAATGGGAAGAGGTGCTTTGTAGTGGGTTCGATCTTACGGTGTTGGATCCCAGTGACAGAAGGGGAACCGACACGTATGTATCGTTGCTACTAAGGATAAAACGATGGGGTCTATCTCTACATAGATAAATCTTGTCTACATCATGTCATCGTTCTTATTGCATTACTCCGTTTCACCATGAACTTAATACACTAGATGCATGCTGGATAGCGGTCGATGTGTGGAGTAATAGTAGTAGATGCAGACAGGAGTCGGTCTACTAATCTTGGACGTGATGCCTATGTAATGATCATTGCCTGGATATCATCATGAGTATTCGAAGTTATATCAATTGTCCAACAATAATTTTTTCACCCACAGTTTGCTATTTTTCTCGAGAGAAGCCACTAGTAAAACCTACGGCCCCCGGATCTCTTTCTCATATTATTTACCTTTGCGATCTACTTTCATTTGCTTTTATTTTCAGACCTATTAATCCAAAAACCCCAAAATACTTTGCTGCACTTTATTTTATTTGCGATCTATTTATTCAATCAATTACAACTTTTTCCCTTCCGTGCACCAATTTCTGGCACCGTTACCCGAAAGGGATTGACAACCCCTTTAACATGTCGGGTTGCGAGGATTTGTTATCTCTGTGCAGGGGCTATTTACGTTGTGTTGCTTGGTTCTCCTACTAGTTTGATAACCTTGGTTTCATATCTGAGGGAAATACCTACCGTCGTTGTGCCGCATCATCCCTTCCTCTTTGGGGAAATACCGACGTACCTTCTAGTGACATCAACAGTTAGGTTGAACGGGCTAATGGCCTCATAATGAGCAGCATTAAACCCAGACTGGTGCGCTCCCTACAGGAGTCAGATAAGCACTGGGTTGAGGAACTCGATTTCGTACTCTGGGGCTCCGGACTATGCCTAATCGAACGACCGGATACACCATTTTTTCATGGTGTACGGCGCAGAAGCTATCTTGCCATGCGGCATTATTCATGACTCACCTCGCGTGCGCATGTATGAAGAGAGAGAAGCTGAGCTTGATCGGCAGGACGACCTGGACGGCCTTAAAGAAGAGCGCGATATTGCACGAGCCTGTTCCGCATTTTATCAACAACAGGCTAGGAGATACCAAAGCAGAGAAGTGTGGGCCAAGACTTATAATGTCGGTGAACTCGTTTTGCGTCTCCCTGAGAAGAAGAAGGATAAGCTCAAACCAAAATGGGAGGGGCCCTTCATCATAGATGAAGTTCTTATAGGAGGAGCCTACCGCCTTCGTAATGCATCGGATAATCGCCTTGAGCCAAATCCATGGAACGCTGCTCGGCTCCGAAGATTCTACGCATAGTTTGGCCGCATCCTTTTCTTAGTCCCTTTTTTCTTTTTTTCTCTTGTTCCTTTTTTCTTATATACTTCCCAGTGTATGTTCAGATATGCCGAACTATTATGGGTACCCATCTTTAAATGTATACACCCGACTATGACTAGGGGCTTCTTTGACGAACCTTATTATTAAAAGCTTGGAGCTTACATTACCTACGTTGTTTGTTATATACACTTTTTGCCATTATATGCACCTCTATGACTTAAGTTTTTGCCAAGCTAGGTTGCCTCGCTCTTGTGTTTATACCCTACGTTCCCGATTGTTCGGCTAGGGTGTAAAGGGAGCACCTCTGTGATTGTTACAACCAGGTAATCCGGACCTGTACCTCAGACGGGTGAAGCCGAAATCTAGCGTTCTTAAGAGAATAATTTGTTAGCAAGCAACGACAGATTGTTACGTTCTTGTAACTCTTTGAAAAAATAATGCGGGACAGGTTCCCCGAAATTCGGATCAAAGCCTAGGCACGCGCAATTAAGCTTGCAAACCCAAGGAAAGGAACCCTTAATGAAACTATTCTCCTTGGAATATGTTTCTTACGTAAGTAATATAACATACCTCCCCGAACTATATTTTTGTCTGTTCGAGCAATATGACTGGATTGCCTAGTTTCCGGACATAATGAATGTTTCTTACATTCCACAATACTATCCGGAAGCACTCCACCTTCTTGGCTCGGAGGCCGAAGCCGAAAGTCTGCGATGAAAACTTTTCACATGTTTGGTCGGAGATAAAAATTCAAGAGTAGAGGTACATTGATACATCAAAACAAGCACCCACTCCTTATCTATACCATCTATAAGACTGTCTAAACTACAGTCTTCTTGTGAGTACTTCGCAGCTATCATCACTTGGTCGTATACCAAGTTCATAGGAATCTCCTTTCCGTCGGGCCCTCGAGGTCCAACTCGAGCCATATGATTTGGATCGAGTCCAATATAGCGTGTTTTCACCATCGCCCACGCTTCTCGTGCACCTTCCCGGCATGCGGACACCTTCCATAGCTCGAAGCAGCGCCGGGCACCTTTGAACAGGTTCGCCAACCCCTCCATACTTTCTGTAGGGGCATTAGACGACCATAAAGCCTTCGCCATACTTCTCATAGCTTTCCGGGCTCGTTCATGCATCACGGACAGTTCCTTAAGCACATCACCTCGAAATCCGGATACTTCCTCCTCAGGTCGACCGGTTAACAGACCTGCAATAACAAAATTATGACAATCCGGACTATGGGATGCTCTACGTCCTTTAGAGGTGTCAAAGGTCATACCGAATATGCCGCCTTTCAACTTCTTTTTTCTCGCTGTGAGGCCGATAACTGCGACTTTAAGCTCTTTATCTCTTCGTCTTGTTTACCCTTTTCCTCCTCAGGCTTGTTCTTCTGATCAGTGGTCATTGTGGCCTTTTTCATCTCCATAAGCTCTGTAGTGGTGTCATTCAGCTTTATCTGGTTTTTCTTCAGCTCCTGGGACAATGCGTTGTTCTTCTCCTTGAGAACCTGCAGGTTGTAACGATCCTTAAATCGGTTGGCCTAACAGCTTCAAGTCTCGGGGGCTACTGGCATACATCTATTAAAATTTCACAAACTATTACCTGCATATCCTTTGAAAACAGTTGAGTAACTCCTGCAAGTCCATCCTGGGCGGCTCGGATATATGCATCCACGACGCTGAGTGCGGTAAATTCCTGTTTGGAGAAAACTGGAGCGCGTATGGCCTGTTTCAGTCGACGATGATTCATTACGCTCTCTACCTCAGAATTCATGACCGATATGTCATCTGAATCCTCTTAAAAAGGCGGGGCCGGCACTGTTTCAGCCCTCGCCCTAGTTGACGAGTTTGGTGCCGGATTAGCTGACATTCGGCTAGCAGGGCGTTTTCCCACGGTTTGCCATGTAGTCCTCCTGAAATAGAGGTAGAAGAGGAATTTAACAATCAGATCTCATGCTTAGGCATATATCAAAGGACATGCCTCCTTGAAGGAGGAGAAGGCTCGACAGTGCTCCCGGTTTCCTTTCATTTCGAACGATCGCCCTGTGTAGGGGCCGCCCTCGAGGTAGTACGTCTTGTCGAGCGCCAATCCTATGAAGTATAGTTTAGTGCAATGGATAAGGTGCAAGTAAGGGGTTCTTTTTGAAAAAGCTTTTTGAATACTTACGATGGAGAGGGAATAAGGGAGGGGGTAGTCGACTGTAATAGCCACTTCCAAGCCGTCAAGGCTCGCTTGATAAAATACTCCATCATCGAACTCTATGTATATATCCCGATCCTCGCAGAGGCCAGGGTCTTTGTTGTGATTATGATCCTCTAGCTGTGGGGCAGGACATCGAACATCCTCGATCATCTTCCTCCATGACTGTTTTAAGATAACAAAGAACAATTTAATTAGCGTGCCTCGACAGCAGTAAAGCAACACTGATAATCAAAATCTTACCCATTCAATGGGGTTGTACATGGAATAACCTTCTCGTCAGTTTAAGCGGAGGAAGTCTTCTTTTTCCCCTTATACAGATCGGCCAGGATCATGGCCAGTTCGGCCGGGGCGTCCGAACCCTTGCGTCTATAATGAGATGCGTCGTCTTCTCCATTGTAGCACCATAAAGGAGTTACTCTGGACTGAAGAGGCTGGATACATCATTTTATTGTGATGGCCATGACTTCGATTATCGAGAGCTCTGTATGGGCTAGTAATCTGACCTTGCTAACCAACCTTTTTACTTCTGCACTGTCTTCCTCCTTGGGACTCCGGGGATGCCAATTGAGGCGTTTCTACATAGGAGCACTGGAAAATTCGGGGAGGTCGCACCGAACTGGGTCCAGAAGTGGGAAATCATCAATATAAAACCACTCTGAATACCATTCTAGGGATACCTCTTTGGGAGTTCCAATAGGGTAGTCTGATCCGGCTATGCACCATACTTCAGTGCTGCCCACTTCAAATATGGAGCCCCCTCGATGGAGAGGGACGAGGCAAAAGAACTTTCTCCATAATTTGAAATGGTCCTCGCAGCCCAGAAACAGTTTGCAGAGAGCGACCAAGCGTGAGATGTGCAGAATCGAACCTGGGGTGAGGTTGTGCAGTTGGATGCCGAAAAACTCCAACACACTCCTGAGAAAGGGATGGATCGAAAATCCTAGGCCCCGCAAAAGGAACGAAACAAAGTACACCCTCTCCTCCTTATTGGGGTTGGGGAAATTTTCTGTTAGTACATCATTGCCAATCGAAGCCAATCCAGCTCGTACAGAGACTAGATCTGCGAGGGGGAGATATACCTGCATCTAGAGTCGACTCAACTGAAGATGGGACACTGAACAACTCTATCAATCGCCCTCTTGAGGGCCATGGGGGCGCGAAGAAGAGCTGATGGTAGCTGGAACTACGTTGGTATTTCCCTGGAGAGGGAGGGATGATGCAGCACAGCGACCGTAGGTATTTCCCTCAGTTATGAAACCAAGGTTATCGAACTAGTAGGAGAACCAAGCAACACAACGTATACAGCCCCTGCACACAAATAACAACACCTCGCAACTCGACGTGTTAAAGGGGCTGTCCAACCCTTTCGAGGTACGGCACCAGAAATTGCATGTTGACGGGAGAAAGCTGTAATATTTTGAAATAATAGATCACAAATAAAATAAAGTGCAGCAAAGTATTTTTGGATTTTTGGTTTAATAGATCTGAAAATAAAAGCAAGGAAAAGGTAGATCACAAAGGCAAGTATATGAGAAATAAGACCGCAAATATGTGAGAAATAAGACCCGGGGGCCGTAGGTTTCACTAGTGGCTTCTCTCGAGAAAAATAGCAAACGATGGGTAAACGAATTACTTTTGGGCAATTGATAGAACTTCAAATAATTATAACGATATCCAGGCAATGATCATTACATAGGCATCACATCCAAGATTAGTAGACCGACTCCTGCCTGCATCTACTACTATTACTCCACACATCGACCGCTATCTAGCATGCATCTAGTGTATTAAGTTCATGGAAAAACGGAGTAACGCAATAAGAACGATGACATGATGTAGGCAAGATCCTTTTATCTATATGGCGGTAGATATAGATCTTGTCTTTTTATCCTTAGTAGCAACGATACATATTTGTCAGTTCCCTTTCCGTCACTGGGATCAAGCACCGTAAGAACGAACCCTCTACCGGGCACCTCTTGCCATTCCAAGATAAATAGATCTAGTTGGCCAGAAAAATCCCAAATATCAGAGAAGAAATACGAGGCTATAAGAGATCATGCATAAAAGAGATCAAAGAAACTCAAATATTTTCATGGATATAAAAACATTGATCTGATCATAAACTCGAAGTTCATCGATCCCAACAAACACACCGCAAAAAAGTTACATCATATGGATCTCCAAGAGACCATTGTGTTAAGGATCAAGAGAGAGAGAGATGAAGCCATCTAACTACTAACTACGGACCCGAAGGTCTACAAAGAACTACTCACGCATCATCGGAGAGGCACCAATGGAGGTGGTGAACCCCATCGGAGATGGTGTTTAGATTGGATCTGGTGATTCTGGACTCCGCGGCGGCTGGATGAATATTTCGTCGACTCCCCTAGGGTTTTGGGAATATTTGGATATTTATAGAGCAAAGAGGCGGTCCGAGGGGCACCCGAGGTGGGCACAACCCACCGGGGCGCGCCAGGGCCTCCTGGCGTGCCCTGGTGGGTTGTGCCCCCCTCGGGGCACCCCCAGGTGCAACCAGGGCCCATCTTCTTCCTTTTGTCCTATAAAAATCATCATAAAATTTCGTGCCATTTGTACTCCGTTTGATATTGATTTCCTGCGATGCAAAAAACATGGGAAAAATAGGAACTGACACTGGGCACTATGTCAATAGGTTAGTACCAAAAAATGATATAAAATGATTATAAAACATGAAGATTGATAATAAAACAACAAGGAACAATCAAAAATTATAGATACATTGGAGACATATCAGCATCCCCAAGCTTAACTCCTACTCGTCCTCTAGTAGGTAAGTGGTAAAAACAGAATTTTTGATGTGGAGTGCTGTTCATCAAGTCATATAATATTTTTTTTCTTTATAGAACGGACATTTGGACTTTTATGTGATTCAAAGCAATAGTCTAGTTATGACATAATAATTTAGATACTCAAGCATATCAAGAAGCAACCATGTCTTTCAAAATATCAATGCTAAAATAAGTTAACCCTGGCCCATCATGCTCAAACATTGATCCATTCATGAAACACGCTCGAATATTAACTACACCCAATACTTGAGCACGATCATATTGCCTCCTAGTTGGTGTTTTTATGAGAGAAGATGGAGACTCAAATTTCAAAATAAAAATTGCATAAAGTAAAAGAAAGTCCCTCCGCAGAGGGAAGTAGGGATTTGTAGAGGTGCCAGAGTCAAAGCAAAAATTTTGAGATAAAAACATTTTGGGAGGTGTATCCATCCCACCAACGAAAATGACTTAGAGTTCCCAATACTTTCCATGCATAGATATATCATAGGCGGTTCCCAAACAGAAAATAAAATTTATTCCTTTTTCCACCATAACTTTCACTTTCCCTGGCTAACCGTATCTACGGGTGCCCTCCATACCAACACTTTCCAAGGAATTTATTATTTGACAACATAAAGTAAATTCATTTCTTTTTGCATTTCGGGACTGGGCATCCCTAATACCTTTGCCTTACTGTCGTGCAATGACAAGTGAATAAACACTCATCTTGAGAATAACACATCTAGCATGGAAAATATTAGCCACCCCTTACCGCTCTGCGAGCAAAACAAACACACAAAAGAGAAGTTTATTTTGAAAATTAGAGATGGCCCATGCAAATTTGCTTAGAACGGCAAAAGAATACCGCATATAGGTAGATATAGTGGACTCATGTGGCAAACTGGTTTAAAGGATTTTGGATGCACAAGTAGAGGTCATACTTAGTGCAAAATGAAGGCTAGCAAAAGATTGGGAAGCGACCAACCAAGAAACGAATAATCTCATAAGCAAGCATTGAGCATAATTAACACTGAATAATGCACCACAAGTAGGATATAATTTTCATTGCATGATTATTGACTTTCATGCATGCATAGGGAATCACAAACCTTAACACCAGTATTCTTACTAGAGCACAATTACTCATCAACATAACTCACATATCACATCATCATATCTCAAAAACTATTACTAAGAATCAAGTTTATTTTGTCCAATGATCTTCATGACATTTCCTTTTTCTTTATCCTTCTTGGATATGTATCACTTTGGGACTAATTTTCATGAGTTTCTTTTCATAAGCTCAACCAAATATAAGTGAAGATCATGAGCATAACAAATTTTATTTCTCTCAAAATAATTTAAGTGGAGAAAGAGAGAATTTCTTCAAAATTTTACTAACTCTCAAACAAATCTAAGTGAAGCAAGAGAGCATTTCTTCAAAAATACTAAGTGCTACCTCTTGAGCACTACGTTGGTTTTCCCTTGAAGAGGAAAGGGTGATGCAGCAAAGTAGCATAAGTATTTCCCTCAGTTTTTGAGAACCAAAGTATCAATCCAGTAGGAGACTACACACAAGTCCCTCGTACCTACACAAACAAATAAGAACCTCGTAACCAACGCGATAAAGGGGTTGTCAATCCCTTCATGGTCACTTAAGAGAGTGAGATCTGATAGAGATAATAATAATAAGATAAATATTTTTGGTATTTTTATGATATAGATTGAAAGTAAAGATTGCAAAATAAAATAGATGGGAAACTTATATGATAAAAGATAGACCCGGGGGCCATAGGTTTCACTAGTCATTTCTCTCAAGATAGCATAAGTATTACGGTGGGTGAACAAATTACTGTCGAGCAATTGATAGAAAAGTGCATAATTATGAGAATATCTAGGCATGATCATGTATATAGGCATCACGTCCGCGACAAGTAGACCGAAACGATTCTGCATCTACTACTATTACTCCACACATCGACCGCTATCCGGCATGCATCTAGAGTATTAAGTTCATAAGAACAGAGTAACGCATTAGGCAAGATGACATGATGTAGAGGGATAAACTCAAGCAATATGATATAAACCCCATCTTTTTATCCTCGATGGAAACAATACAATACGTGCCTTGCTGCCCCTGCTGTCACTGGGAAAGGACACCGCAAGATTGAACCCAAAGCTAAGCACTTCTCCCATTGCAAGAAAGATCAATCTAGTAGGCCAAACCAAACTGATAATTCGAAGAGACTTGCAAAGATAAACAATCATACATAAAAGATTTCAAAGAAGAATCAAATATTGTTCATAGATAAACTTGATCATAAACCCACATTTCATCGGATCTCGACAAACACACCGCAAAAAGAGTTACAGCAAATAGATATCCAAGAAGATCGAGGAGAACTTTGTATTGAGATCCAAAGAGAGTGAAGAAGCCATCTAGCTAATAACTATGGACCCGAAGGTCTGTGGTAAACTACTCACACATCATCGGGGAGGCTATGGTGTTGATGTAGAAGCCCTCCGTGGTCCAATCCCCCTCCGGCGGAGCTCCGGAAAAGGCCCCAAGATGGGATCTCTTGGGTACATAAGGTTGCGGTGGTGGAAATAGGGTTTCGTGGTGCTCCTGGATGTTTTTGGGGTATATGGATATATATATAGGAGGAAGGAGTAGGTCGTTGGAGCTGCAAAGGGCCCACGAGGGTGGGGGCACTCCTAGGGGGGCAGGCGCACCTCCCTGCCTCGTGGCCGCCTCATTTCTTTCTTGACATCTACTCCAAGTCCCCTGGATCATGTTTGTTCCAAAAATAACTCTCCCGAAGGTTTCATTCTGTTTGGATTCCGTTTGATATTCCTTTTCTGCCAAAACACAGAAATAGGCAAAAAAGCAGCAATTTGCACTAGGCCTTGGGTTAGTAGGTTAGTCCCAAAAATAATATAAAAGTGTATAAATAAGCCCATTAACATCCAAAACAGATAATATAATAGCATGGAACAATCAAAAGTTATAGATACATTGGAGACGTATCACTAAGCACACCGTGCTCAAAAATATATAAGTGAAGCACTAGAGCAAGTCCTAGCTCATAAAAGATTTAAGTGAAGCATAGACAACAATTCTAACAAGTCATGACATAATTTTGGCTCTCTCAAATAGGCGTGTCCAGCAAGGATTGATAACTTAAAACTCAAAATATAACAAGAAAAGACACATATCATACAAGACACTCCAAGCAAAACACATATCATGTGACGAATAAAAATATAGTCTCGAGTAAAATACCGATAGTTGTTGGAAGAAAGCGGGGATGCCACTCGGGGGCATCCCCAAGCTTAGTTGGTTGCTCATTCTTGGATAATAGCTTGGGATGCCGGGGAATCCCAAAGCTTAGGCTCTTACATCCGTCCTTCATCCATCGTAAGATAACCCAAAACTTGAAAACTTCAATCACACAAAACTCAACAAAGCCTTCGTGAGATCCGTTAGTATAAGAATAATAAACCACTACTATAAGTGTTGTATCAAACCAATTCATATTTTGTTTTTGTATCATATATACAAAGCCTTCGTGAGATCCGTTAGTATTCCAACTTTTCTATGGCAAAAACTCATCAAAGAAAACCATAGAGCCATCAAAATAAGCACACAACACACACAAAACAGAATATGTCAAAATAGAACAGTCTGTAGCAATCTGACTATTTTGAATACTTCTGTAACTCAAAAAACTCTGAAAAATTAGGACGACCTGAGAAATTTGTATATTGATATACTACAAGTGGAATGGGTATTTTATCGCTCTCTGGTAAAAAACGAAAATTAATTTCATGAGCGTAAACTTTCTGTTTTTTCAGCAGAATCAAACAACTATTGCCCAAGAAGATCATAAAGGCTTTACTTGGCACAAGCACAAATTAAAACATAAAAAATACAACCATAACAGTAGCATAAATGTGGTAACACTCAAGAACAGGAAGCAAAAAAGCAAAAATAAATTTTATTCTTTGGGTTGCCTCCCAACAAGCGCTATAATTTTACGCCTTTAGCTAGGCATAAAGCAAGGATCTAAGTTTTGTCATCCTTGTTCCTTGAAAAGAAAAGAGAAAATTTTCTATCAATGGCATTTAGTTTTCTATCTTGTGAAAGCACATGGCCATTGATAGCGGAAGAAAGATTAAGCACGTTGCAAAAATTCGTATCTAAACCAGTCTTCATCTCTTTAATTATTTCATTTTGATAAAAGCACATAAGAGTAGTTGATTCAACATTTTCTCCTTTGGGGTGCCCAAATATGGCTTTCATCTTCTCATAAGTATCTGATACGTCTCCAACGTATCTATAATTTTTTTATTGCTCCATGCTATGTTATCTACTGTTTTGGGCAATATTGGGCTTTACTATCCACTTTTATATTATTTTTGGGACTAGCCTATTAACCGGAGGCCCAGTCCAGAATTGCTGTTTTTTTGCCTATTTTAGTGTTTCGAAGAAAAGGAATATCAAACGGAGTCAAAACGGAACGAAATCAACTGGAGAAATTATTTTTGAAAGGAAATCTACCGGATGGACTTGGACCCCCACGTCAGGAGCCAAGGGAGGTGCTCACGAGGGTGGGGGGCGCGCCCCTCCTAGGGCGCACCCCCCTGCCTCGTGGGGCCCCCGAAGCTCCACCGACATACTTCCTGCACCCATATATACTCACGTACCCTAAAACTTCCAGAACAGACAATAGATCGGGAGTTCCGCCTCCAGAAGCCTCCATAGCCACCGAAAACCAATCTAGACCCGTTCCGGCACCCTGCCGGAGGGGGAAATCCTTCTCCGGTGTCCATCTTCATCATCCCGGTGCTCTCCATGATGAGGAGGGAGTAGTTCTCCCTCGGGGCTGAGGGTATGTACTAGTAGCTATGTGTTTGATCTCTCTCTCTCTCTCTCTCGTGTTCTTGAGGTGATACGATCTTGATGTATCGCGAGCTTTGCTATTATATTTGGATCCTATGATGTTTTCTCCCCCCCTCTACTCTCTTGTAATGAATTGTGTTTTCCCTTTGAAGTTATCTTATCGGATTGAGTCTTTAAATATTTGAGAACACTTGATGTCTGTCTTGCCGTGCATATCTGTGGTGACAATGTGATACCACGTGATTCACTTGATGTATGTTTTGGTGATCAACTTGCGGGTTCCGCCCATGAACCTATGCATAGGGTTTGGCACACGTTTTCGTCGTGATTCTCTGGTAGAAACTTTGGGGCACTCTTTGAGGTTCTATGTGTTGGTTGAATAGATGAATCTGAGATTGTGTGATGCATATCGTATAATCATACCCACGGATACTTGAGGTGACATTGGAGTATCTAGGTGGCATTAGGGTTTTGGTTGATTTCTGTCTTAAGGTGTTATTCTAGTACGGACTCTAGGGCTGTTTGTGACACTTATAGGAATAGCCCAACGGATTGATTGGAAAGAATAACTTTGAGGTGGTTTCGTACCCTACCATAATCTCTTCGTTCGTTCTCTGCTATTAGTGACTTTGGAGTGACTCTTTGTTGCATGTTAAGGGATAGTTATATGATCCAACTATGTTATTATTGTTGAGAGAACTTGCACTAGTGAAAGTATGGACCCTAGGCCTTGTTTCCTATTATTGCAATACCGTTTACACTCACTTTTATCACTTGCTACCTTGCTGTTTTTATATTTTCAGATTACAAATACCTTTATCTACCATCCATATACCACTTGTATCACCATCTATTCGCCGAACTAGTGCACCTATACAATTTACCATTGTATTGGGTGTGTTGGGGACACAAGAGACTCTTTGTTATTTGGTTGCAGGGTTGCTTGAGAGAGACCATCTTCATCCTACGCCTCCTACGGATTGATAAACCTTAGGTCATCCACTTGAGGGAAATTTGCTACTGTCCTATAAAGCTCTGCACTTGGAGGCCCAACAAAGTCTACAAGAAGAAGGTTGTGTAGTAGACATCAAGCTCTTTTCTGGCGCCGTTGCTGGGGAGGTTAGCGCTTGAAGGTATATCTTTAGATCTTGCAATCGAGTCTTTTAGTTTCTTGTTTTATCACTAGTTTAGTTTATAAAAGAAAACAATAAAAAATGGAATTGAGTTTGTCTCATACACTTCATCTTTTTAATATCTTTCGTGAGTATGATGGAAAGGAAAATTGTGCCAAAGTGTTAGAAGAAGAATGCATTTAAATGTTTGGCACTAAATCTTTGAATGATGAGCATGATTGCAATGTTGTTAGTACGAATTCCTTTAATATCCATGATGCTAATGATATGCAAAGCCACAAGCTTGGGGAAGCTATGTTTGATGAAGATTATATTTTTTGTCCCGCAAGTTTTGATGAGAAAATTTATTATGATAAAAGCATGCCTCCTATTTATGATGATTATATTGATGAAAGTGGATTTGGAGAGGTCATGACTTTATTTTGTGATGAATCCACTATTCCGGAAGAGGTTCCAATTGATTATGAGAACAAAGTTGCTATCTATGATGATTATTGTGATGACTTCTATGCTATAAATAATAATGATATCCATGAAACTTGTCATCATGATTTTAGTTCTCAATTGGATTATGCCTCACATGATAATTATTTTGTTGAGTTTGCTCCCACTATTATTCATGAGAAGAACTTTGCTTATGTGGAGAGTAATAAAATTTCTATGCTTGTAGATCATGAAAAGAATGCTTTAGGTGCTGGTTATATTGTTGAATTCATTCATGATGCCACTGAAAATTATTATGAGGGAGGAATATATACTTGTAGGAATTGCAATAATATCAAGTTTCCCCTCTATGTGCTTAAATTTTTGAAGTTATGCTTGTTTCACCTTCCTATGCAAGTTGATTCTTGTTCCCACAAGTTGTTTGATCACAAAATCCCTATGCATAGGAAGTGTTTTATACTTAAATGTGCTAGTCATATTCTTCATGATGCCCTCTTTATGTTACAATTCTTATCTTTTATGTGAGCATCATTGAAATCATCATGCCTAGCTAGGGGCGTTAAACGATAGCGCTTGTTGGGAGGCCACCCAATTTTATTTTAGTTCCTTGCTTTTTGTTCCTGTTTAGTAATAAATAATTCATCTAGACTCTTTTTAGATGTGGTTTTATGCTTTTAATTAGTGTTTGTACCAAGTAGAACCTTTGGGAAAGTCTTGTTGATCTTGCTGTAAAAAACAGAAACTTTAGCGCTCATGAGAATTGCTGCCATTTTTTATTGAAGAGTGCTATTTAGTTAATTATTTTTGAATATGATTAATAGATAAATTTATCAGGTCCAGCAATTTATTTAATAATTTTATGTGTACTCTAAGTATACGTTTGATCCATATTACTACAGACTGTTCTGCGTTTGACAGATTCTGTTTTTCATGTGTTGTTTACTTATTTTGATGAATCTATGGCTAGTAAAATAGTTTATAAACCATAGAGAAGTTGGAATACAGTAGTTTTAACACCAATATAAATAAATAATGAGTTCATTACAGTACCTTGAAGTGGTGATTTATTTTCTTATACTAACGGAGCTTACGAGTTTTCTGTTAAGTTTTGTGTTGTGAAGTTTTCAAGTTTTGGGTAAGGATTCGATGGACTATGGAATAAGTAGTGGCAAGAGCCTAAGCTTGGGGATGACCAAGGCACCCAAGTTAATATTCAAGGACAACCAAAAGCCTAAGCTTGGGGATGCCCCGGAAGGCATCCCCTCTTTCGTCTTCGTTCATCGGTAACTTTACTTGGAGCTATATTTTTATTTGCCACATGATATGTGTTTTGCTTGGAGCATCAATTTATTTTGTTAGGATTTTCTTGCTGTTATTTATAACAATGTTTTGCATCTTTTATTCTAATAAAAGTGGCATTGATAGTCTTTACTATGCCTATGTTACAAGTCCACATGTTGCTGTTTGAAAACAGTTACCGCTGTTGCAATAATTTCCTAGAAAAGTCAGAATGTGATAAAATGTTGAAACCTTTTGAATATTAAGCTCTGATAAATTTACTAAAGTGGGAATTTTCTTTCATAATTTTTGGAGCTAGGGAAGTATGGATGTTGCTGCATTCTTTAGAGACTGTCCTGTTTAGGCAGATTGCTGTTATATTTGCATTGTTTGCATATGTTTGCTTCTTTAATGATTCTATTTGAGGATAGGACTAGTAAATATGCAGAGGCATTTAGTATGCAATGTTGAATAGTAATTTTAGTGATTTGCTACAGTAGAGTATGATAAGGTTTTTTCAATGGTTTATACTAACTTATCTCACGAGTCCTTGTTGAGTTTTGTGTGGATGAAGCTTTTGAGATTTAGGGAGAACGTGATATGAGAGGAATTAAGGAGACAAAAAAGATCAAGATTGGGGATGCCCAAGGCATCCCAAGATAATATTTCAAGAAGTCTCAAGCATCTAAGCTTGGGGATGCCCCGGTTGGCATCCCACCTTTCTTCTTCAACAACTATCGGTTAGTTTCGGTTGATCCTAAGTTTTTGCTTATTCACATGATGTTTGCCATTATTAGAATGTCATTTTATTTTGCTTTGCTTGCTGTTTGAATAAAATACCAAGATCTGAAATTATTAAATGTTAGAGAGTCTTCACATAGTTGCATAATTATTCAACTACTCATTGATCTTCACTTATATCTTTCGGAGTAGTTTGTCATATGCTCTAGTGCTTCACTTATATCTTTTAGAGCATGGTGGTAGTTTTATTTTGAAGAAATAGATGAACTCTCATGCTTCACTTAGATTATTTTGAGAGTCTTAATAGCATGGTAATTTGCTTAAAATCCTAATATGCTAGGTATTCAAGAATAATAAAACTTTCTTATGAGTGTGTTGAATACTAAGAGAAGTTTGATGCTTGATGATTGTTTTGAGATATGGGGGTAATAATATCAAAGTCGTGCTAGTTGAGTAGTTGTGAAATTGAGAAATGCTTGTGCTGAAGTTTGCAAGTCCCGTAGCATGCACGTATGTAAACGTTGTGTAACAAATTTGAAACATGAGGTGTTATTTGATTGTCCTCCTTCTGAGTGGCGGTCGGGGACGAGCGATGGTCTTTTCCTACCAATCTATCCCCCTAGGAGCATGCGCGTAGTGCCGAGGTTTTTGATGACTTGTAGATTTTTGCAATAAGTATGTGAGTTCTTTATGACTAATGTTGAGTCCATGGATTATACGCACTCTCACCCTTCCATCCTTGCTAGCCTCTTCGGTACCGTGCATTGCCCTTTCTCACATTGAGAGTTGGCGCAAACTTCGCCGGTGCATCCAAACCCCGTGATATGATACGCTCTTTCACACATAAACCTCCTTATATCTTCCTCCAAACAGCCACCATACCTACCTATTATGGCATTTCCATAGCCATTCCGAGATATATTGCCATGTAACTTTCCATCATTCCGTTCATCATGTCGCATTCATCATTGTCATATTGCTTGCATGATCATGTAGTTGACATCGTATTTGTGGCAAAGACACCGTTCATAATTTTTCATACATGTCGCTCTTGATTCATTGCATATCCCGGTACACCGCCGGAGGCATTCATATAGAGTCATACTTTGTTCTAGTATCGAGTTGTAATCATTGAGTTGTAAATAAATAGAAGTGCGATGATCATCATTATTAGAGCATTGTCCCAAGTGAGGAATGAAAAAAAAGAGAGAGAAAGGCCATAAAAAAGAGAAGGCCCAAAAAAATGAGAGAAAAAGAGAGAAGGGACAATGTTACTATCCTTTTACCACACTTGTGCTTCAAAGTAGCACCATGATCTTCATAGTAGAGAGTCTCTCATGTTATCACTTTCATATACTAGTGGGAATTTTTCATTATAGAACTTGTCTTGTATATTCCAACAATGGGCCTCCTCAAGTGCCCTAGGTCTTCGTGAGCAAGCAAGTTGGATGCACACCCACTAGTTTCTTTTGTTGAGCTTTCATACATTTATAGCTCTAGTGCATCCGTTGCATGGCAATCCCTACTCCTTGCATTAACATCAATCGGTGGGCATCTCCATAGCCCATTGATTAGCCTTGTTGATGTGAGACTTCCTCCTTTTTGTCTTCTCCACATAACCACCCTCATTATATTCTATTCCACCCATAGTGCTATATCCATGGCTCGCGCTCATGTATTGCGTGAAAGTTTATGAGTTTGAGATTACTAAAGTATGAAACAATTGCTTGGTTTGTCAGCGGGGTTGTGCATGATGAGAGCATTCTTGTGTGAAGAAAATGAAACATGACTAAACTATATGATTTTGTAGGGATGAACTTTCTTTGGCCATGTTATTTTGAGAAGACATAATTTCTTAGTTAGTATGCTTGAAGTATTATCATTTTTATGTCAATATGAACTTTTGTCTTGAATATTTCGGATCTGAATATTAATACCACACTTAAGAAGAATTACATTGAAATTATGTCAGGTAGCACTCCGCATCAAAAATTCTGTTTTTATCATTTACCTACTCGAGGACAAGCAGGAATTAAGCTGGGGATGCTTGATACGTCTCCAACGTATCTATAATTTTTCATTGCTCCATGTTATGTTATCTACTGTTTCTGGCAATATTGGGCTTTATTATCCACTTTTATATTATTTTTGGGACTAACCTATTAACCGGAGGCCCAGCCCAGAATTGTTGTTTTTTTGCCTATTTCAGTGTTTCAAAGAAAAGGAATATCAAACGGAGTCGAAACGGAACGAAATCAACTGGAGAAGTTATTTTTGGAAGGAAAGCTACCGGATGGACTTGGACCCCACGTCAGGAGACAAGGGAGGTGCTCACGAGGGTGGGGGCGCCCCCCCTAGGGCGCGCCCCCTGCCTCGTGGGGCCCCAGAAGCTCCACTCACGTACTTCCTGCACCCATATATACTCACGTACCCTAAAACTTCCAGAACAGACAATAGATCGGGAGTTCTGCCGCCAGAAGCCTCCGTAGCCACCGAAAACCAATATAGACCCGTTCCGGCACCCTGTCGGAGGGGGGAATCCTTCTCCGGTTGCCATCTTCATCATCCCGATGCTCTCCATGACGAGGAGGGAGTAGTTCTCCCTCGGGGCCGAGGGTATGTACCAGTAGCTATGTTTTTGATCTCTCTCTCTCTCTCTCGTGTTCTTGAGGTGATACGATCTTGATGTATCGCGAGCTTTGTTATTATATTTGCATCCTATGATGTTCCCCCCCTCTACTCTTTTGTAATGAATTGAGTTTTCCCTTTGAATTTATCTTATCGGATTGAGTCTTTAAAGATTTGAGAACACTTGATGTATGTCTTGTCGTGCGTATCTGTGGTGACAATGGGATACCACGTGATTCACTTGATGTATGTTTTGGTGATCAACTTGCGGGTTCCGCCCATGAACCTATGCATAGGGGTTGGCACACGTTTTCGTCATGATTCTCTGGTAGAAATTTTGGGGCACTCTTTGAGGTTCTATGTGTTGGTTGAATAGATGAATCTGAGATTGTGTGATGCATATCGTATAATCATACCCACAGATACTTGAGGTGACATTGGAGTATCTAGGTGACATTAGGGTTTTGGTTGATTTGTGTCTTAAGGTGTTATTCTAGTATGAACTCTAGGGCTGTTTGTGACACTTATAGGAATAGCCCAACGGATTGATTGGAAAGAATAACTTTGAGGTGGTTTCGTACCCTACCATAATCTCTTCGTTCGTTTCCGCTATTAGTGACTTTGGAGTGACTCTTTGTTGCATGTTGAGGGATAGTTATATGATCCAACTATGTTATTATTGTTGAGAGAACTTGCACTAGTGAAAGTATGAACCCTAGGCCTTGTTTCCTATCATTGCAATACCGTTTACACTCACTTTTATCACTTGCTACCTTGCTGTTTTTATATTTTCAGATTACAAATACCTTTATCTACCATCCATATACCACTTGTATCACCATGTCTTCGCCGAACTAGTGCACCTATACAATTTACCATTGTATTGCGTGTGTTGGGGACACAAGAGACTCTTTGTTATTTGGTTGCAGGGTTGCTTGAGAGAGACCATCTTCATCCTACGCCTCCTACGGATTGATAAACCTTAGGTCATCCACTTGAGGGAAATTTGATACTGTCCTACAAACCTCTGCACTTGGAGGCCCAACAAAGTCTACAAGAATGTAACGCTCTCGATGCGGCTATATCTCCCACGTGTCAAAGCACGACTTAGAGGCATAACCGCATTGAAAGCAATGTTGCAAGTGAGGTAATCTTCGCAAACAACCCATGTAATACAGTAGGGGAAAAGATACATAGTTGGCTTACAATCGCCACTTCACACAATTACATCAATAAAGCATTACATCATCCAAATACAATCAAGGCCCGACTACAGAGCCAAAATAAAATAAGAACCCCAAATGCGACAAAGGTCCCCGATCGACCCCAACTGGGCTCCACTACTGATCAACTAGAATGAAACAACATAAAGGACAAGATCTTTCTAGAGCTCCTCCTTGAGCTTGGTTGCGTCATCTGCACGGACTCATCGGCACCTGCAAGCTGGTTTTGGAAGTATCTGTGAGCCACAGGGACTCAGCAATCTCGCACCCTCGCGATCAAGACTATTTAAGCTTATGGGTAAGGTAAAGGTATGAGGTGGAGCTGCAGCAAGCGACTAGCATATATGGTGGCTAACATACGCAAATGAGAGCGAGAAGAGAAGGCAAAGCACGTTCGAGAAAGTATGATTAAGAAGTGATCCTAAACAACCTACGTCAAGCATAACTCCAACAACCGTGTTCACTTCCCGGACTCTGCCGGAAAGAGACCATCACGGTGACACACGCTGTTGATTAATTTTAATTAAGGTCAAGTTCAGGTTATCTACAACCGGACATTAACAAATTCCCATCTGCCCAAAACCGCGGGCACGGCTTTCGAAAGTTCAAATCCCTGCAGGGGTGTCCCAACTTAGCCCATGACAGGCTCTCACGGTCAACGAAGGAATAGACCTCCTCCCGAGACATTCCGATCAGACTCGGTATCCCGGTTCTACAAGACATTTCGACAGGGTAAAACTAAACCAGCAACATCGCCCGAATGTGCCGACAAATCCTGATAGGAGCTGCACATATCTCTTTCTCAGGGCACACTCAGATGAGCCATACGTCGGGTAGGCCAGCCCAGAGTTGCCCCTGGTAGCCCCGGACATCGCTCAGTTGGACCAACACTCAGAGGAGCACTGGCCCGGGGGGGGGGGGGTAAACAATGATGACCCTCAGGAGCGCGACTCCCAAGGGGAAAGAAAAGGCTAGGTGGCAAAAGGTAAAACAAATGTGGGGCATTGCTGGAAGAGCTTTACTTAAGGCGAACTATCAAGGGGTTCCCATAATAGCCCAACCGCGTAAGGAACGCAAAATCCGGGAACATAACACCGATATGACGGAAACTAGGGCGGCAAGAGTGGAACAAAACACCAGGCATAAGGTCGAGCCTTCCACCCTTTACCAAGTATATAGATGCATTAATTAAATAAGATATATTGTGATATCCCAACAAGTAAGCATATTCCAACAAGGAACAACATCTCCATGTTCCAACAAGGAACAAACTTCAATCTTCACCTGCAACTAACAACGCTATAAGAGGGGCTGAGCAAAGCGGTAACATAGCCAAACAACGGTTTGCTAGGACAAGGTGGGTTAGAGGCTTGGTTCAACAATATGGGAGGCATGATAAGCAAGTGGTAGGTATCGCAACATAGGCATAGCAAAAGAGCGAGCATCTAGCCAAGCAAAGATAGTAGTGATTCCGAGGGTATGGTCATCTTGCCTGAAATCCCGCAAGGAAGAAGATCGAGTCCATGAAGAAGACAAACGGACGTAGTCGAACGAATCCTCACAACATGACGTTATCGGAACCAACCCGAAGAAGCAACACCGGAAAGAAGCAAAAAACATAGTGAACAACAACCACATAGACATGGCATGATGCACAACCAAGTACGATGCATGTCCGGTTTAAAGATAAATGACATGGCGGAAAGCACAAGCAATACTACAAATTAAGTGGAGCTCAATATGCAACTCCGTTGCATATTGACGAAACACCACGTGACTTATTTAGTTCGATCTCGTTTATGTACCCAACAAGATTAAATGTTGTTAGCATGGCAAGAGATGAAGCAAATGAAAACTACCTATCTATTCAAGGTTAAATGAGGCCGGAAACAACGAACAACAATTTCCGGAAACTCCTCATATGCATATTTTAAAGTTTGGTACTGTTCTGCCCTAAACAATATTTTAGAGTTGTTAAGCATGCAAAGTGAAGCCATCATATTAAACTAGGCATTTTCCACCCACATACATATAAAGTTTATTAAAATCCAAGCTACGGTTATTTAGTTATGAATTAAATCATTTTAGCAAGTTATTTAAGCAAATTTAAATAAACAGCATTTTAAACATAGATGAAAGTTGCATATTAATAAACTAGACAAAATTCTAAGCAACTTTCATATATAATTCATTTTAATCCGATGCACCAATTGTGAGTTATTATATGCATGATCCACAAGGGCTTTTCTGCAAAACTGGCAAACTCTGGATAAATAGGAAAATCCCAGGCACTGAAAAAAAACATCACGGGCCGAATCCTAGAACAGGAGCATGGGCGCGGAATAGCATGTTGCGCCCAGTGCGATGTACAGGTGGGGGCAGCTCACCATGGGCTTCGGCCCAGCTGGAAGCAGCGGAGGCCGGCGATAGCGTTTCTGGGCCTCGGGCCGTGCGCTGGGCCGGATGAAGCTGGGGCGGTGCTGGGCCTTGACGCCTGTCGATGGAGGCGGCCCAGTTCGGTGGATCTGGAGGCCGGCTGGCTTGGTGCTGGGCCTTGGCGCGCTGCGGCTGGATCCTGGGCCGCGCAAGCGAGGCAGCAGCTCGGGTGGAGTCAACGGGCGCGCAGCGGCGCAGCACCGCGATGCAGAGGATGCAGGCACGCGCTCATCTCCATGGCTCGAACAGAAGGAGAGGCCGCGCTGCTCCTGCGGCTGATGACGAGGGGATGGCGGCGCTGGAAGGCAGGTCAGGTGCACGGCGGGGAGTGCGTGGTCAACGCGGTCGAGCGGGACAGGCTCGGTTCGGTGCACATCCCGATGCAGGGAAGAAAGGCGACGCGGCAGGAGCTCGCCGGACTTGGATGAACGGCAACCGGAGCGAGCGGAGGTCGGGGACGACGAATCCACGCCGGAGCTGGGCAGATCCGGCCCCGGGGATCCCATTCCGGGCGATGGATGGAGCTCGGGGAGGCGACGCCCCATGGCGGCGGCTGGAGCCTGCGGGAGAGAGAGAGAACATGAGGGGGGAGGAGAGGGAGAACCAGAGGCAGGAGGAGAGGGACAAGGCGGCGCCTGGAGGTAGCCGGGGGGCTGCGGCGGCGAGCTTGACAGGGAGGTGACCTCCGGCGGCACGTGAATGGCGGGGACGTGAGGATCCGGGCAGCGAGGCGACAGGGAGCTTCCTTCCCTGGCTCACGATAAGGGGAAACAGGGGCTCTGCGTGGGCTGGATTGGATCGGGGGAAAAGAAGCTGGTTGCGGCGGCGGCTGGGAGGATCCCTAGGAATTAGGGATTTGGTCTAGGTTAGGCTAATATATATAGCAAGTGGGTTGACTTAGGGGTATATCGTCCCTCCGATCGCAAACGAACGATCGCGAATAAAATAGCTAGGAAGTCCAAATAAGAAAACGGAGACATTTTGTAGACGTTTGGAGATGATCCGGACACAACGGTAGCGACAACCCGAGTCGGGTCCGGGACAGCTTTCGGGCGCGCGCGAGGAGGGTCGCGGGCTGACGAGAGAGGTTAGGTAGGGCCTGGCGGTGAGTAGTGGGCTGTGTAGACGGTCTCGAGCTGAGAGAAGAGAAGAGAGGGAGGCCCGGCAGCTATTTCCAGAGACTGAAAACGTCCGACGTTAGACCGGCTACTATTGCCGCTATATTTATCCATTGGGGCGTCAAACGAACTCTGAATGCGATGGAACTTGGCAGGCGGTCTACTGACAGCAAAACAACATTGCATGCCAACTTTCAACCCATTCCGAGAACATTTTCCGGCCACTTATAAAATAATATTTTGGACGTGCCGCGGGCATGTGCAAGTGTGTCTGGGCTCAGAACGGACAACGGAGAGAACGAGGAGGCCGAGACGCATGCAAGTTTTGAAAACATGATGATGCAATGCACATGATGACATGACAAGAAGCAACACGCAAGCGAAAGACATGGCAACGACGACGAGTAACTGGACGACAACTGGCACATCGGTCTCAGGGCGTTGCAACACTCCACCACTACGAGAGGATCTCGTCCCAAGATCTAGAATGGCACCGGAGGGACAATGGAAGAGAAAAAGAAGAGGTAAAACTAAGTTGCTTCTTTGACAAACGAGTGAGACCAAAGAACCTTGAGAGGTTAAGCCATTTCAAGAAAAAGAATACAATGGAGATGAACGAAGTTGAAAACAATCCGTTAGAAAAGAGGAACAACGAACCTTGCGAAAGCCTTGAGGTTGAAGGGAAGATATATATTGAAAACACTCCGGTTAAGGAAGGGGATCAAGGAAGACCAAATTCGGGTAGCACTCCAGTTGAAAAGAAAGTAATTGAATAAGAACTTGATAAGGTGAGAGGATACTTGATGAATTCACAACATACATCCTCCGGAAGTATTGAGAGCATGGAACAAGGGGTAAGAAAGATCTCCGACAGCACTCCGGTTTAGAAGATATGCAAGGCTTGATAAGGTGAAAAGAACTAGAAGAGATGACACCACACTCTGGTTAGATGGATAAGCAAGAAAAGGAACAAGGTCCTGAAAAGTACAAAAAGAAAGGTTGAAGATAGCAACATCACAATGCCTCTGGAACGAAGGGAAACAATATCTTGAGAGAGCACGGTTACAACAAATGCTAGAACGGAGTTGTTGAAAAATCAACAACGAAAAGATAAGGTTGATATAGTCTTATGGAATACAGCTCAAAATATGAGGTGACAACCTGCCACTCATGGGAAAAGAATTGGATTGATAAGAACAAGGAGACGAGAAAAATATTTCCACCGGGAGGGTAAAGAAGAACTTGGGTCCTTTATAAGCACCATAGATAGCAACAAACCTTAGGGAAGGCTTTAGGTGAAATATAACCCAAGATAACTCCAAAGAAGAGATTGATGGATTTAAAATACCTCATTCCTAACAACATGTGAATCATGAAACATGAACCCTAATTATCAAGAATGACATAATACCACCTTCAATGATATGAACGAAAGAATTACACTCCGGATTACAATATGAGGAAAACTTGAGCTTCTTAGAAAAGAATGTCGATGAACACTTCGAGAAGGAAATTAAATCCTTGATGAACCCATCATGAAGAACCTTCATGAAGAACTCCAGTAACAAAAGAAATGATCAAACGGAAGGAAAGAGAGGTCGAAAACACAAGGTGAATCCTTGCAATGATTAGATAGATCTTTGGAATGATATAATTGAATAACTTTGAGCTCCAGAAAGAAAGATTAAACAAGTGAAACCGAGAGTTTTGATGAGGCTCCGGAATAAGGAATTGAATTTACTCGATGAAACAAGAATAAGAATTACATTATGTTTATCCTTCATCAATTAAATTGATGACAATCAACGGATTTGACATACTACTTATTCTTGTAGCGAGCATTAAGACAGATATAGCGCCAACTTGATAAGGTCTTCAACAAATTACCCGTCGGGATTGAAAGAACGAATGAATTGATATGGAAGAGAGATCTTGAACGAACCACCGTAAGAATTGAAAACGATTGAAGTAAAGGTAAAGAAAACACCGGGAAGAATTATAAAATGAACATAGATTTAGAGGATTTAGAAACATGAGAACGAAGAGATCACGAGCCGATTAAAGATCACTTGAACGATGCACCGGTAAGATTAGAGAACGATAACTGAAGGCTGGGAATGAATAATTATGAGATATGGGCTCCGGAGAATCAAATTGAGAAGACTCTTGAATTTGCTTCGGATGGGTGAAAAGAATTCTCACAATCAAACAATTATGAGAGGATGACCTCGAATTAGAACCACGATTCTCTGAAAGAACGGAT